>NC_081760.1:7776399-8003899 GCF_963082965.1 Carassius carassius
GATTGCTCTTGCTTAGATCATGTTAATGAAAGTAGTTTACTAACATTAACTAATGGACCATTATTCTAAAGTGTTACCAGTTTACTTAAGTAAATATGCTTTAACCTGATAGTCAGCACCCCGACGCCCTCGTCCTGAACGCCTTTCAACTTGCACATGTCAGTGACTCAGTGTTTATGAATAGATTAAATGAAATGGGACAAATTTAATCTTGACAATCTATTTATCATTATAAAGATCTAAGCCTCAAGCATCGACGACAGATCGCTGTTTTTCAATGGAAAGCTTATAAAGACTGTATTTGCTACATTTGTGTAAGCAGTACACATAAAAACATGAGCAATGAAAATGCTGTACACACCAGATCCGTCGTAATAACGAGTCATAAACACATCCAAAGCTGTAAATCCCGGTTTAGTTAGAAAGGTAAGGGTCCACTGAACGACATCTCATGAAGCACGTTTAGTCCAACGAAGCAATAATGTTGTAATATGGATCATAATTCCTTTGTTTACATTTCAGTTCTTTAACTGTTTGTGTCCATTATGGAATAACTCACGGTCAGAAACTGCATCTTGGTAGTAAAAAAACGGCATGGTTTTGCAGCTTACAGTGTCACAAACAGAATGAGGCGATCCACCGGAAAAAAAGAATGAATGAAAGATAGTATATTTGAATTTTGGCGCTCCCTCGTGACACGCTCTGACGCACCTGTCAACTGATGGAGGCGGAACTTAATAGTGATCGCCTTTTTCTTTGTTTTATTTTTCAACAGTTTTTATATACGTGAGAGTGTGTTTTATGTTGAATGTGAATGTATCTGCATGATTACCATCTGTTTGAGTGCAAATCAGCCCAAATCAGCTCGCTATTACTGTATGATCACGGCTATTAAAGTAAACGCGTCTATATAGAGAGAGTGGATTATTTACTTTATGGCACATTTGTGTTATTACCATTTGTATAAGTGGCCATCAGCACATTAGCACTTATTTGCATCGTAATTCATTGTAAATGCTGCATTTCTAGCAATCTCATGATTTTCTGTAACTGGCAAACAAAGTTAAATCTTTTTTTATTTTTATTTTTCTTATTTTTCTTACTCAAATTATTCTTATTGTATTTTTCTAGTGCTCAAATAAATAACTTATGATGTCTAAGTTTCTGTCTAGTGTTTTATAATTGAAAAAAACTATGCAGTGGTATATTTACTGACTAAATAGTTTGTAGAAGCCTTCAATACTATTGGGAAATATATTTTCTTATATTTGGGGGGTGGGGGTGTAGACATAGTCTCATAAAAATATTTACAGTCTCATTTTTCATGATATCTTATTCAGATTTGAAATAGAAACTCATGAGACATGTGGCTTTCAACCCATTACTTTTCTAGATTGCTCCAGGACTCATTTCATGTATTTGTATATAAAAAAAAAATATTTAAGTGTGGTAAAAAAAAATCAATGCACTTCAGTGTCTATAACTTATAATATTTTTGAGCATTATCAAATCTGGTTGATAAAAAGTAAAGCCCAAAGGGTCTTCTTTCCAAAGACACCAAAATTATCAGAGATTTCTTTTCTCTACACCAAAATTATGTTTGTAACACACTGAAGTAGGAAACTGTTACAATAAGTTAGGTAGAGCACTTTCAGTTGTGAGTCCCATAATGGGGGGTGCTGGCTAACAGGTTAAAATCATAAGATGTGATTTTGTTTTTTTCAGTGTTACTAGCAAACTCTAACAGCAAGGTACATTAGTGTTAGTATTTTGTAAGTGTTAACTGTCCACATATTGCACTTGAAAAAGAAGCTATTGTGGCTCTTTTTGGTGAATTATATATATACAGTACAGACCAAAAGTTTGGACACACCTTCTCATTCAAAGAGTTTTCTTTATTTTCATGACTATGAAAATTGTAGAGTCACACCGAAGGCATCAAGGGCTATTTGACCAAGAAGGAGAGTGATGGGGTGCTGCGCCAGATGACCTGGCCTCCACAGTCACCGGACCTGAACCCAATCGAGATGGTTTAGGGGTGAGCTGGACCGCAGACAGAAGGCAAAAGGGCCAACAAGCGCTAAGCATCTCTCGGGGAACTCCTTCAAGACTGTTGGAAGACCATTTCAGGTGACTACCTCTTGAAGCTCATCAAGAGAATGCCAAGAGTGAGCAAAGCAGTAATCAAAGCAAAAGGTGGCTACTTTGAAGAACCTAGAATATGACATATTTTCAGTTGTTTCACACTTTTTTGTTATGTATATAATTCCACATGTGTTAATTCATAGTTTTGATGCCTTCAGTGTGAATCTACAATTTTCATATTCATGAAAATAAAGAAAACTCTTTGAATGAGAAGGTGTGTCCAAACTTTTGGTCTGTACTGTATATTTATATGTAAGGGAAACAGGTCAATTTAGCTCAAAGGGAATCGTTTAATATTTAAAGGGAATTTGAACAGAATCACTGTTTCACGGCTGATTACTGAGGCGCCCTGCAATTCACTGAACGAGGCGTTTAACATCAAATCTGCACTGGATATTAATATCCAAAGTATAGTGAAAACACTATCAATTAGCACAGTAACAAGATTGGCAGTTTAAGACATTAACTTGTAAGTACAAAACACAAGATACTTCTCTTTTCAATATGAATAAGGCTTTATTAGATAAATCTAAGATATATAAACTAATCTAACACATAAACACACGCACTCAGACATTCATACAAGTTGCAGGAAGATAGAAAGTTAGGGAAGAATGAGATTAAGATAATGAAAATGTGAAATCCCAAGTTTACAGCAATACGTGAAATTGCATAGACATGAACAACCATCAATCACTTAATTAACCCTCGCATTGAGTTCCTCAATGAGGTTAAAATTATATCAGATGCACCAGTATCAGTTTGGAGGTACTTGCTTTGCCTGTGTAAAGGGGTTCCCTTTGTTGTCGTTGAAAGGGGGTTTCCCGATGTCGCTGATTGGCTGGAAGTTCAGTAGTCGCTTGAGTGACGTCTTGGGAAGCCCGTTTTTGGGCGCTGGCTGAAGACGCGGAGTTGTGTGGGCTGGTTGAAGTTGAATGGGCACTCGAGGTCAGACTCGAAGACACGGCATTACAAAACTTAACTCAGAACACGAAAGTCTCTAACGCAAAAGAAAAGAAACTAAAGTAAAACAACAGATGTAAAGTTTGACAAGACTAGGTGGTGTTTTTTCTCATCATGGCTAAGTAGCAGCAGGCGTGCAGGCCGAGGCACGCTGGAACCACACTCAAAGAACGCTAACAGTGATAACTAAAAGCATGACTAAAAAGCAAACACAAAAAGCAGGCTAAAAGCAAACTAAAAGCAAGATTTGATGGTGTCCTAAGTATTTAAACTGGCCTGTTGGCCACACCTCAAATGTTGTCTTGACCAATTAAATATAGTCTTTGCTCGGGGTATCATAAATCATATGTTATCTTATCAAGCACATTTTGAATTTTCCCGCTCTTGCAGGGTCTAATTTTGGACATGATTCCTATAACATTAATATGATACATTTGACAAATAACTGATGTTAAGTACTGTTTCAAGCTAACAGATTCAAACACGTACATACTAAACATGAATATGTATCCTTAAGCTATCCAATAGTTATTAAAAGACACACAATAAGTGATTATAAACATAACAGTCAAATGTGTGGGTTACATATAAATGAATATGGACTTAAGCGATGGACTTATATTCATTTATAAGTCATTTTGAGTTAATTTTGGTCCATATATATCTAGAAAAGACAGTTTCTGTGCCATTCTCTGACAAAAGATGTTCTGTGGGGACCAGAGGTTAAAAGGTCCCCTTAGGAATTTCAGTCTGTTTCTGCTAGGTGGGGGGAAGTCAATCCAAGGATCTTGTTTATTACTCTCATGGGTTTACATGTGCTGGCCAGCGTTGCATCTTGATTACATGCCCTAAATTTGACAATCTCTTCTCCGAATTGAAATTGTCAATAATTTTTCTAGTGATATTAATGTTGAAACCTGTTCTGTGAAAGAGTTGGATGGTTGGTAATCTTGCTTCTGACTCTGGCACTAGGAATGATTTATGACCTCCTGTTGCCTTTCTGAGGAATTCAGCTCGTGTTTCAACCACAGTCCTGATCGACTCTTTACTTTGTCTGGTTCGGGTCTGATACGCTACATCTATCTATCTATCTATCTATCTATCTATCTATCTATCTATATATATATATATATATACACACACACACACACACCGTATTTTTCGGACTATAAGTCGCACGTGAGTATAAGTTGCATCAGTCCAAAAATACGTCATGACAAGGAAAAAAACATATATAAGTCGCACTGGACTATAAATCGCATTTATTTAGAACCAAGCACCAAGAGAAAACATTACCGTCTACAGCTGCGAGAGGGCGCTCTATGTTCAGTGGAAGACTACAGGAGCACTGAGCAGCAGAGAGCTGCACGGGTCCGATTTTGATAATCCGCACCCGCCCGTACCCGCAGTGCTTAAAACCGCATCCGACCCGTTTTCCGACAGCAGCACTAATTAAAACCGCACCCGACCCGAGCCGATTAAAATAGAACCGACACCTGACCCGCACCCGAAATCAAATCAGTTAAGCCAATCACATTAGACACACTTTTTTCGAATTTTATTGCCAGGTCATACAGAAGTTATTTATGGAAAACTCTTTTTAAAAGATATTCGTTTTTTTATACATTTTATCTTATAATTTTGATCAATGTTTTATCAATCAATTGCCCGTATTTAATAAATAAGAAGCAAATATATAGCAGCCAATGTAATAACCTTAGTGTAATTGACAGAATTACTAAAAAATATTTTGCTACCTAAAAGTTGAATAATTTTTTGTGTCACGCATGCATGCATGTCTATTTCCCTTATATTAAATATAAAACGCATGTGGACTGATATTTTTCCAATGTCTGGACTCCTTTCATAGTGGAGTATATAAACAGACACACATCGAATGATTCGTTCGCGAACCCAATATCACAAACTGCTTTGTTTTGAACTCGCTCACAACAGACACGGAAGAGAAGACAATGCTGAATAAAGTCGTAGTTTGTGCTATTTTTGGACCAAAATGTATTTTTGATGCTTCTAAAAATTCTAACTGACCCTCTGATGTCACATGGACTACTTTGATGATGTTTTTCCTACCTTTCTAGACATGGACAGTATACTGTGCACACAGCTTCAGTGGAGGGACTGAGAGCTCTCAGACTAAACCTACTTAAAATAAAATAAAATAAAAATATCTTAAACTGTATTCCGAGGATTAACGGAGGTCTCACTGGTTTGGAACGACATGAGGGTGAGTTATTAATTACATAATTTTGATTATTGGGTGAACTAACCCTTTAAGTTTGTGGCCAGAAGAATTTAAGGAGTGTTGGCTTGGCCTACCTGTTTCTAAACAGTCAATATTTTTATTTAGTTCGGTTTCTTGCCGTCACTGGGGCAGAAATAGCTCACAGCAGCTTTAAACATAAAGCTAATATGCAAATTAGCCTACTTCCATGCTGCCTTTGGGCAGACAACTGTGTTAACTGAAATGATCAATGTACTGAAATTATGCTACAGGCAGTGGAGATATCGCAGTCTGAGCTATAAATCGCTCAAATCCCTTTTGGTTTCTCAACAAATTATGCACGTTCCCCAAAGCAGTATCATATAACTCACACAGAAAAGTGCATAATATAAAAACTAGCTTGCCGTGCTGTTGGTTAATACCTGCCAGTCCCATTGGTTCATTTGATGGTTAGTTCACCATTGGCATCATCATTTTGCCTATTATGTAAATAAAAATTAAAAAAATATATTTTTCAAAGGCATTCTTTACTTTTTGTGTAAAAATGTATTAAATTGGAAAAACTACTGTAATTTAAAAATACATAATTTGAAAAAGACAAATATATATATTTTTAATATGGTTCCATATACTGCATGCTTGAACAGATGTAGCAATATATTATCAAAAATATTATATGACACTGCTTTGGGGAATGTGCATAATTTGTTGAGAACCAAAAGGTTGATTTATAGCTCAGACTGCCATATCTTCGCTGCCTGTAGCATATATTCAGTACATTGATCATTTCACTTCACACAGCTGTCTGTCCAGAGGCAGCTATTTTCCATGTTAACAATTAAGATGTATCCCTAAATTCAAGTAAAATGTTTTTTATAAAAAACATTTTTTATAATATTTTGACATAAATCTAGGACTATTATTTTCTGCATGCATTATTTTTGTCCATGGGTTCATTATTAAAATGATTCAGTCCACAGTATTCCATTATACATACCATAATAAATAATAGTAAGAACTGCTGAAAAACTGTTTGTGTCTCGTTGCTGTGTTTGCAGGACATTTACACTGAAAGCTGCATGCGCAGAGCAAATGGCATTATAAAGGACTCTACACATTTTTCCCATGACATGTTCAAACTCCTGCAGTCTGGTTAAAGATACAGAAGTATCAGATCAAGGACTTCTAGGCTGTTAAACATCTTTTCCCCTACAGCTATCAGACTGCTTAATTTGAGAATGTGAACTGCACTTAAAGGACTGTGCTTTTTAACTAAACTAACTTTGTAACCGGAACTACTGTTTACAAAGTACAATAACAAAATTTATGTGCCATAAGGGTTAATCTTTTCATTTTCAAGAGTTGAAATGTCATTTCATGGTTGATCTTTT
The DNA here is from genome assembly GCF_963082965.1 of Carassius carassius. Lineage (NCBI taxonomy): Eukaryota > Metazoa > Chordata > Actinopteri > Cypriniformes > Cyprinidae > Carassius > Carassius carassius. The sequence continues at coordinate 7,783,141 of NC_081760.1, forward strand.
CATTTTATTGTCACTGGTTCAAACTAACTTTCCCTAACTCATTTATTTCTCTGTGCAGGACACACTACATTAAAGCTTGCACAGCCTCTACATTCATTTTCCTTTGGCACTGGATATATAGCTGCCCACTGCTCCGGGTGTGTGTTCATGGTGTGTTCACTTCTCACTGCTCTGTGTGTGCAGTTGGATGGGTCAAATGCAGAGCACCAATTCCGAGTATGGGTTACCATACTTGGCAAATGTCACAACTTTCACTTTTTTACTTTTTTTTCTGCATTTGACAGTCTTTTTGCATTGCCAACTACTTGTTCTTCAACAATTTCAACAACTTTGTCATGTCTTATCTTGGAAGATGTGGTCTTGTGGGATCTGATAAATCCTACAGGGTTATGTCAGTCTGATGACTGCTGATCCAATTATCTGTCCAATTCATACATCACAGCTCAGCTCATTTCCAAAAATAGTATAGCAGACACACAAAAAATCCATCATTATCTCTGCTAGTGTAAAGACATTTCTGCACAATTCTAACATTCATTATTATCATGAAAACAATTATTATATTATTATTTATTCAACATTTCACAGGACAAATCTCTTTCCTTATTTTGTTCAAAAAAAGATGCAATATATTTGTATAATATATTGTTTCATCCGTTCAAGCATGCAGTATATGGAACAATATAAAAAAATGTATCTAGTCTTTTTCCAATTATTTATTTTCACATTACAGTAGCTTTTCCTAATTAGTAAAGTTTTACAAAGTAAAGAATGGCTTTTGAAAATATGTTTGTTTTTTGTTTTTTTTCACACAAAACAGTGTTGCTGTCTGTTAATTGCGATTCTCTGCACACTGTCGCCTCTTTTTCTCATTTAGTTGACTCATCCTCTTAATGTCTGTTCTGAGAGCCATAATAGTGGCAAACGTGTGTTGAAAGTTAAGTGTGTGTCAAACATAACAGTCTAGGATGGAAAAAATGCATAGGTTAACAGGGCCATGGACATTCACTTCCTTTGTTTTCATTTTGTGAGTAAAACTGATCAGACTTTCCCCCAAAAAAGCCAATGATATTGTAGTTGTGCATTTGTTAACTTAAAGCAATAGTACACCCAACTCAAAAAAAAAAAAAAAATATATATATATATATATATATATATATATATATATATATACATATATTGTCAACTCGCCTAACACCAATACAACTACATATTACTATTTTAAAAAGTAATGGCTGATAGACTATTAGCTAAATGCTTTAATACATGCAGGTGTGCTTATGCTGTTGGTAACTTACTATATAGGAAAATATGAAACATATATAATGTAAATAATTATGAAATATAAGAAAAATATATTTATATATGTGTATATACTGCATGAGTAAATATATGTGCATTATATTTATACACGCACAGTACCATCTCTTATTTCATGTATATATGTTATATAGTATATTACTGAATATAAAATTACATGTATTATAATGTCACATATTTTTCAATATATTCAATATATTGAAATATATTAACACAATATATTATTCTGTATATTTTCAATATACCATTAAATCGTTAATGTACTGATCATTCATATAGAAGGAAATATATTTTATTTTCGTAAGGGTACCCTGCAGGAAACACTTCTGATGTATGCAATAAACGTCACTTTAAACATGCATCGCAACGTTATCACTATCACCACTGTAACAAGACTCTGGAAAGTGTCATTGTCACTTTTACAACAGCACCAATTATCGATTTTCAGTTTAGTGTGTTAAGTGCCTGGCTACCTCTACTATACATGCTCTTATTGACAGCCCAGAAACAGTCCAGCAAATCCCTGCTGGTTCACAGATTGGCACTAATGTATTTTTAATGGCACTGTCTCTGGGGTGCTTTTGATTCTGTGGGACAAATAGCTGTCTCTCTCTCAGGCCACAACAAACATACATTTTCTCCACAAGAGAACAACTAAAAGGTGCATAGCCACTTATCAATTTCCCCTGCTATCAAGAACAGCACTGATGAGTGAGCAAATGTGATTTACAGTCTAATTTACTAAGCAGGGAAGGCTTGCAGCTTTGATTAGTATAATAATAAGTCCACTGCAGACCACCTACTGATACATCCACCAAATGTCTAAAAATATCACTTTAAATTATGCAAACATGTTGTCTTCTAGAGACCAGCATCCAAACAAATGATAGAATAATAAGATAGAATAATGAGATGTCCCGCTGGTCAAAATCCATACTGTTATCTTGTTTTACGTTCTCATCACGCTCCATTGCTTTATTAGCTGAACGCTTTACCTGAGTCATGACAGTAGATTGTGTTGTTGTTGTTGTAGTAGGCTAGTTTTTTTTTTTTTTCATCATTATTGGTCTACGAAGATATTACAGTAAGAGAGCAGGAACTTCAAATCATCTGAATATGTTATTACTGGTGCAGTCCCATAACAAAAAGTTGTCTAAATTATATGAAACTTGTAAGTATTAATATTGTGTCAAATTACTTTTATTTAGTGTATGTGTCTTTAATTCCTGGTGAAAGTTAACCATTTATGTTAATGGAAATTACTTGGCTGGCATATAGATATATTATATATACCTTTTTTATTATTACTAACAACAACAAAAAACTGCATTATTTAAAAATGAAAAAAGAAAATAGTTTCAAAATAATTGTTTTGCATGATTTCTTTACTTTGATTAAACCTGTTTTCTTTATGTAGTTTACTTTAAGCCACAATAAATACGAAAAAATATGTCAACCTTATTCATCATAGAAGAGATGAATTTGTCTGAAAGGCTAAACTGCATTTAACTGAATTAATTCAGTAACTCTATGTTACTGAATTAACATAGAGTTACTGAGTGTCATGTAAAAAAGTGAGTGTCATGTCATATGAAAATGTATTCATTTCAGAAATGTAAAATATGTTCATTGAACAGTATTGTATTCAAGTCTGAATTGTATTTTAAATGTTTTGATAGTTAAATATAGAGATGAACAGGAACTCATGTTATTGACCCTAAAAAAAATCCTTTGATCTTTATGATTGTGAGAAAAGGACAATGATCCATGTACATCGCCAGTATGAGTCACAGAGATCACAGACTAGGTTTTATTTGTGTGGGTCCACATAAGTGTGGTTAATTTATGAGTGTTCATTCAGTTTCCAGCCAGGTCAAGATTAAAAACATGTTTAAGTGATGATTTATGTTAAAAATTCAATATATGGGTTGAAGCTGTAGCTTAGTGATAAATGCTTATGCTTCAGGGAAAGTTGAACTGTGTCATTTCTTGATCTCATTCCCCAGTAGTTTCTTTTTTCTTTCCTGAAAAAAAGAAGTGTTTTAGAGTGTTCATCTGCAAACAAAATCAGATTTAATGCTGCTTTGTAGCAAAAGGTGAAGCAATACATACTTCCAAAGTTTCACTTCAGTCTGTTTTCAGTGGGGTTTTTTTGCCTGCTGCATTGGTAATAGCCATCTGCCATGATGTAGCATTACACAGGAGAATCTGTTGTACAAGCTTCCAAGAAAAGCTTTGCTTTGCTGTCCTACCCAGCAATTGGGGATAGTGGCTCTGGAGGCATTTATTCCATCTGTCCAGAGGACAGATGGCACACTTCAGTCCACTGCAGTCACCCTCGTATAGTGCTGTGTACGAATAAAAAAAAATGTAATGAAAGGAAAAGTCACACAAATACATTATTATATATTACATTTTACATTTTTGGGAAAAGGAAAATTCTGATCCTTATATGAGACATGTCAACATGTAATGCTGTTCACAAATTATTGCTAAATGTACACTGCAAAGTTGAGACAGAAGTGCATAAAAGAACAGTAAAATAATTTTTATAAAATAAGCACAAAAATAAAACAAACATTACACAGACTGTAAAATTTTGAGCAGTGTAAAGAGTATTGCTGCTCTGAGGTGACATGAATGGATTTGCACAGCAATTGCAACTCTTTTTCTCAAGTAAAACAATTTACTATAAACAACCGTTCAAAAGTTTGGGGAAATTAATGTTTTTATTCCACAAAAATGCATTACATTGATCTATTACATTGAGAGAGAGGCTTTATTACAAATAAAAAAAAATAAAAAAAATAATGATAATAATAATATTTCAATTGAATGGCATTCTTTTTAACTTTCTATTCATCTAAGAATCCAGAATTAAAAAGTAGCATCAGAAATAAAACTGTTTAAAAAAAAATGATAAAAATAAAAAATAAAAATACATTTCTTGAGCAGCAAATCAGCATATTAGAATGATTTCTGAAGGAAATGTGACACCAAAAACTAGAGGAATGACTGCAGAAAATTCAGCTTTGCACCACAGGAATAAAATTACATTTTAAAAGGTATTCAAATAGGAAAGAGCTACAGTATTTCAAATACTGATATGTCACAATATTACTAATTCTATTGTTTATATGACTGTTTGTGTGTGTCTTGTATTTCCACAGTGACTGGAAGACAGTGCCTGAGATGTTTTACGAGTGTCGTGTTTTTTCGTGTTTTGGATGCTGGATCTTATAGGGATGGCTTTATGACTCAACATCCTTCCTGCTGTTGATGACCTTCATAAGGATACAGGTAAACAATCACTGCCTTCTGCAATGAATTAGGTAAATTAACAACATGCTATTCCCAGCAGACAGCGGGGGAGGTATGTGCTAAAGGATGAGTCTTATCATTTCATTATGGTGGATGACAAAAAACAGTGCCAAATGGGTTGATGGCTGTCAAAGGTGATTGTTTTGTGCTGAAAGAGGAGTTGACTCAATTTTTAATTTACACATGCATTGGGTAGTTTTGTTTTATGTACTGTATCTATGGAATTGATTTTACATACAGGCATCATAGCCCAGTTCTGCAATAGCTCGAAGGTAAATAACTGAACATCCAGAAAAGTGGCATTCCATTAAATTGTTTAATTGTTCAATGTATTGTTTTTCACATCATTAAACATAGGCTATTAGCACAGTCCACAGCAATCCATTATGTAATTGAATTTTGTCTGTCCAAGGTAGATTTAACACATATTTTTCTACCAGTGAAAAGTTTAGGGTCAATCAGGTTTATTTATTTATTTAAGAAATTAATGCATTTATTCATGACAATATCAAACTGATAAAAAGTGGCAGCAAAATTTTTACACTGTTAAAAAAATCAAATTAATGCTGCTCTTTTGAACTTTCTATTTATCAAAAGAAAGTCAAATGTATCATGGTTTGCACAAACATATTAAGCAGAACAACTGTTTTCAGCACAGAAAATAATAAGAAATGTTTCTTGCACATCAGCATATTAGAATAATTTCTGAAGGATCATCTGACAATGAAGTCGAGTTACATATCAAGTTCACGAAGACATACAAAATATAACAGCACAGTACTATTTGTAAACTAAATTAAAATGTATTAAATTGCATGCATAATTTTAATAAAATATAAACGCATCAGAAAATAGCTCTATTAATTTGCATGCACAGATTTACCACCTGTTTCACTAAAGAAATTATGCAAAACTTCTATTCTATTATAGTGTAATAGTATTGGTTGTGTTGAATCAGAGAGCATGCACTTATGCATTGAACATTGAACATGAGTCCTGATGTAGCTCCTCACTTGTAACTCTAAGTCAGCAGGATGAAAATGTGGCTAGAAAGTCCACCAGATGAGAGCACTGTGTGTGTAACATACATATGTGAATGTTTGCGCAGTTGTATTTCCATATCTGTCTGAGCACAAGCATGTTTGCGTAAGAGTGATTTGGAGTGTGTGTGTGTGTGTGTCTGGCAGGGTGTCTAAGGTTGGTTTGCCTTCAGGCTGCTGCATTTGTCCTCGTTCACTGACCCAGCACTGACAAACCATGTCAGCAAACACAACCCTTTCTATACTGTCAACCCAGCACCTGCTGAACACTCACAGCACTTTAACAAACCTATTCCTCATCACATATTAACGTTGGGCTCAAAGTGCATTACAATGCATGATACGTTGCATAAACTGCTCATAGTTAACACTTCAAGCATTAAATTTGATTTACAATATTATTTACAATGATATTTCTCTGTTTATGATATTATAAATTATATACACTAAGTTCAAAAGTTTGGTGGGTGGTAAGACTTTTTGAAGTTTTTTAACCTTGTAAACTCACCAAGACTGATGAAAATAAAAATTAATATTGTGAGATATTCCTGCAATTTAAAATAACTGCTTTCTATTTTAATATATTGCAAAAATGCTATTTATTTCTGTGATGGAAAGCAGAATTTTCAGCTTCATTACTCCAGTCTTCAGTGTCACAGAAATCATTCCAATATGCTGATTTGGTGATCAAGAAACATCTTATTATTAGTGTTGAATACAGTTTTACTGCTTAATATTTTTATGGAACTCGTGTGTGAAGAAGGTGCCTTGCAGCACATTTCCTGGACATGATAAATGTCCTTGATGTTGAAAACAAAATATGGCTCAACTCATAGATTCTTTCAACATAAAATAACATTCGTACACAAAAATAATGTTTGGTTATGGACGGGAAGATGAACAGGTGGCTAATTTGATTTAATGCCAAGTGAGCGTGTGCATCCGCTTAAATAATGAAATATGAAGGGGAAATGGAAACGTGTGACCAGTTTCTATCAGCCTTTTAGAAAAGTAAAGTAATGTTCCTTTTCACTAGTTATAGCATGAAAACATGCATGAACATAAAAGGATGTTCAAAGATATAATAGTTACTGAAATATATAATATTCAAATGTGAAAAGTTGTTAATAAAACATCTTGTACAAGTTGTTAGGCTCTCTATGAGCCTCCTTGGTTACTTACCTTAGTGTGGAGTGTTGCTAGGCCACCTCTCATTTAAGAGGTGTTGTATTTTAGCAGAGCTTCACGGATTAGTTAGCTCTGAGTGTTGGAAACTCGCCTGAATAAGAATTAGGCTTCCTCTCTCCTGTTGAGGCCTCTGTTTTTAAGAAACTCTGGTCTATGATCATGTTGCAGGTGAGGGTGAGGACTCCTTTGAGTCTTTGACTTAATCAATAAAGGGTGGGTATACCATTGCCCATAGCGCCCCCTATCATGACTTGACTGAAGACTACATCAATTATCAGTGTGTCTTTAAATAGTGTGTGTAAATGTGGGTGAGAATGCTTTTTAAACGACAAACTGAGGAAATGTGGTGGTGAGTTTGTTTAATTGCTCTTGCTTAGGAGAAAGGGACTGCTGAGATCATCATAAAATATGATACACAATCAAAGGGAAGAAACTGTGCTCTGCTGGGAGTGTAAAGTTAAATAAACAGCAAAATGACTTAAACTAAAATAGAGAATTAATTAATCTCTAGTGTGGCTTTGGGGTGGAACGAGCCTTTTTTGCCACCTGATTGAGATCAGTCACTGTGGGGCAATTTTCAAGATTGTGATAGTGGCATAAAAAACAATTAAATTCGCAAGAAACTGCAGGACATTTGAGAATTACATGAACAGATCTAGTGACAGGAAACGTGGGATAAAAATAAATAAGTGTTGGATGCAGGTTTGAAGATTGTGGCAGCTAATGGTCTGTGCAGTTCTGTTTGTTTTGATGCTTTTCAAGTCCTTCCGTTTGGACGTGTTTATTTCCATTTATGCATGTTTTACATCAATAAAAAGAATCTCATTGAATATCATATAATAATATTAATGTGGGGTGGGTGGTATGATCAAAATCATACAATGGGGTATGAATATTTTTATTTGTTTACAAATATTTTTTCTGGAAATGACAAAAAAAAAACTATTGCACTTGATCACCAAAAACTGGACTAAAATAAAGATTAGAAAGTTTGATGAGTCTCGATCTTTGTTGCTATATGTAGGGTCAGAATTTGGTGTAAACAACATGAAAGAATGGATCCATTCTGCCTCGTATCAATGGTTAAGGTTGCTTCTGGTGGTGCAGTGGTGTGGGGGATATTTCCTGACACACTTTGGGCCCCTTATTACCAATTGAACATTGTCTAAATGTCACAGCCTACCTAAGTATTGTTGTTAACCACATCTATCCCTTATCACCACAGTGTAACCATCTTGTGATGGCTACTTCCACATGATAACTCACCATGTCATTAAGCTCAAATCACCTCAAACTGGTTTCTTGAACATGAAAATGAATTCACTATAATATATTGGCATTCACAGTCACCAGATCTCCATCCAGCAGCACCTTTGGGATGTGGAGGAATGGTAGATTCATAATGGATGTGCAGCCAACAAATGTGCAGCAACTGCGTAATGCTATCATGCCAATATAGACCAAAATCTTTGAGGATTGTTTCCAGCTTTCTCTGATTTTCTGTTTCCTTGTTGAATCTATCCCATAAAGAGTTAAGGCTGCTTTTGAAGACAAAAGTTGGTCCAAACCCGGCACGAGCAAAGTGTCCCTAATAAACTTATGATATTAGTTACATTTATGACTTTACATTAATAGATTTTTATAATAATGAAAAAAAAACCGTTTGCCTAACAACACCTGTTACGTCCCCAGAGTTCTGGGTTCGTTTTATAATTATTTTGTTCTGGTATTTTGTGGTTTGTGTATTTGTTTTTGTTTTTTTTACCAGGTAAGATGACTTCTGTGATTGTTCCGGCAGCTGATTGGTGGTTCAATGGCTGATTGGGACTTGGAACTCCGCCCACTCATCAGTGGCTGCAGCTGGCTGGGCTCTTTAAAAAGCTCCGTCTTGTATCAGTTTGGTCTCTCTGTTCCTGTTTTAGGTTTGGTTTGTACTCTGTGCATGTTTTGGTTTTCTGACTTGATTTTTGATTGAAATGTTTGAGAATAGTTTTAAACTATTTCTGTGTGTTAGTAAATCTAACTAACCAAAAACAAAAAATAGCTCCTTGGAAACTACGTCAGTAAATAATGGGCAGGAGGGCAAACTGGCTAAAATCACAAGAAAGATGCAGACGGACAAAACCGGCGTTAGTGGTGCAGACACCGCTGAAAACGAAACCTCGTCATATTCTGAAGTTGAACTCGAAAGAAATGAAGAGAACCCCTGGCCATATTTATGCTTTATTATATAGTGTAAGCTGTGCTTGCCTAGGGAGACCAAACTAGCAGCTTATAAAATCTCGACAAGACATCAACCCCTTCGCAAGCATGTAGAGGTAAGCTAAATAATTGCATCGTTGCATTGGTGATTAATATGAACAGGTCATTTAATAAAGAGACTTGCATTTTAGACACCATATTGCCTGTTTTTGCTCTATTTCTACAACAAAAATAATTCCAAACACTGCCACCAAAGCACAGTTTTGGTCTCTGAGCAATATGACAGTGTTTCGTTCCTGAATTAATCAACCGTTTAAATGATTCGGTTCAATCGCAATGACGGGGAAGTCGTGGCCTAATGGTTAGAGAGTCGGACTCGCAATCGAATGGTTGTGAGTTCGAGTCTCGGGCCGGCAGGAATTGTGGGTGGGGGGAGTGCATGTGCAGTGCTCTCTCCACCCTCAATACCACGACTTAGGTGCCCTTGAGCAAGGCATCGAACCCCCAACTGCTCCCCGGGCGCCGCAACATAAATGGCTGCCCACTGCTCCGTGTGTGTTCGTTCGTGTTCACTGCTCTGTGTGTGTGCACTTATGGATGGGTTAAATGCAGAGCACGAATTGAGTATGGATCACCATACTTGGCTGAATGTAACGTCACTTTCACTTATTAACGCTTGCTGACACCAAGCGCCAACCTCCCGCTCTCTCTCGTGAAGCCATCAAGGAAGTGACTAAAACTGCAATTCATCGACTGGCCGCTTGACGCTGGCTGCAAAAGGGAGTCAGTCCCATAGACTCCCCATGTTAAAATGCCCAACTTTAAAGCAGAAAAAAACGTTTACAGCCTGATGCAAAAAATTATTTTGGTCTATATAGGTAATTTTGCCCTTCATGACAACTGTGAGGGGGGTGAATTTTTTTATAACTCATCCGTTTAAATTATATTAAGCCTTAAAGTTCTGCATAATTAAGGGCGTGGTCACTTGAGTGACAGGTGGATTGCCAATGCTGTCGGGCTTGGTGGGCGTGGCTTCAGCAACCAGCTCACGCCTTTTTGCCAATTTTCGATTGTCAGGGAGTGATGCACGGTGGCCCATTTTTGCCTCCCTCCCACTGTTAAAATGTAACTAAGTAATTTTTACTCTGAGTAAATTTTAAATTTGCTACTTTTTACTTTTACTTGAGTAGATTTTTAGACTGGTACTTTTACTTGAGTAGAATATTTTTGTACTCTTTCACCTCTGCTTAAGTATACTACTATGTCACTATTTAGGTTTTAATTTGTATATATTTTGTTGTATGAATATCTGAACATACAAAACATCCAAAGAATGAGCAGGGTATCCGCTTGTAAACAAAAACATTTTATTCTAGCTTCATGCATTCTTTTTTTAAACACTTTAATATGGGTAAGTTTAATACAAAATAAAGAAATAACATTTTGAACAAAAAGCTGAAAAAAGACTATGAATTGGATTCAGAATGATAATCAAAATGTAGATGGAGTCGATCAACACCCCAAAGCTTGACTGTAATTATTACCTCTTCATCTGTCTACATTTTATTCCATAATGTTAGAGTTTTGATTTTTCATGTCAGGTGATCATGTTAGATTGCATGCATTAGTATCTGGTGTTTCTTCTTCACTTGTGTTTTTTTGGAAATTCTGTGCATAAGATGTGTACTAATATATTTAGACTTTTTGTAAGTATAAGTCAAGTATCCTTAAATGTCATTTCAAGTATATTTCTGAGGAGTACATAAAGCCCATTTCTGAGCACATCAAAAGTAAACCACTGTAAAAGCATACTTTCCTATTTTTAATTTAAATAAGTATACTAATAGCACACTTGAATAAACTTATTTTTAGTAAGGGTTCTCTTGGGAAAAATATAAATGTCTAGTTCTCATTTTTTTTATCTCCCTGATTCTAATTCTAATATTCTAATAAAAAAAAACATGACATGCATTTATTCTGATCCAGTAAGGTCCATGGTGATTTACTTTCACCATGTTTCCTGTTATCACAGGTAAGAAAGGAGAGTAGCATTGATGACTGCAGCAGAGTTTGGTTGCCTGGGGCTGCTTGGCAAACATTGCAGTGCACAGTCATCTATAACATTTACAGGGTTCATCGCTCATGAAACCAATCAAAAAATTGCCATATTTCTGGCAGCGAAGTGATTTTCACCCCCTATGATGGAATCAATGAGGTTTGTATTTACATTTTCAGGGGAAATGCGATTCTTGGTGCGAGACAGCTCAAAGTGACCTGGTGGCAATAATAAAAAGGCAGCTTTAGAAAACACTTTAAGTGATTTATTAGAATTGTGTATATATAAAATGACTGTAATTTTATTGATCCTTAAGCCTTTTGTTTTTGCGATAAGGTTTCCCCCCCTCTCTCTCTCATCTTATTAGTTGTTTTTTTTATTTATTTTTTTATCTAATTTCAAATTGCAAATTATATCTTGATTGCAAATAGCCAAAAATAATGACCTTGGGTTATATTGCAACTGCCTCTGATTTCAAAAGGATATGCTCATCAAAATGTGATCTAATGAACCCCATCTAACCAAAATAGCCATAGAAAAAAAATGCTGGATTAAGTATGAATCTAATACCTTGTAGAATGAAAATTTCAGCATCTTCATGTGATTATCGCATGCTGAGTTCAAGAATATCTTCAGATGGTAATTAATCCACTTCATAAAATAAAAGTGATTATACCAATAAAAGTGCCACACTAATAAAAGTGCTTATAAATAACATTAAATATCTTATTTAAGAGTGGTTAAGGCCTCTTAAGTTCATATGATTATGCTGTGGCATTGTCATATATAGGCTACTCTAGTAAAAGTAGTCACTGTAAAAGAAGAGCTGTTATTGTATCATATTATTTTACTGATCAGCATACCATAATTTTCAGATAATAGACAAGATTAGGGCACCATTAGCATCATCTCCACTCTAAAATTGATTCAGGGTACCTGTTACCAACATAAATAAAGGCATGGTTAGTAGTTTCTTTCTTTTTTTCAGGATAAGACGACGTGGTTCTCTGCAGTTTCCAGCTAAGCAAAAAATCCACTCCGACTTGCAGCATCACAAAAGTGCTTCTGTAAAATTCGGGGGGATAATGGAATAATTTCACATCCATTTATCAAAAATATTATTGAATATTTAATGAAAACTCATTAAATTAATGCTTAGTATAATCACAAAATTTGATCACGAGACATGCTAGAAACAATTCACGTTAATGATATTGCTATTTTAGATTTGGGCCGTTTACAGTGGTTTGATTTGACATCAAATTTAATCTGTGAGAAACGTTTCAGATCGTCTAGGCACGCACAGCATACAAATGTCATTACGTTACTAAATAATATTATTTTACGAAATACATATAGTAAATGAAGTAAAACACTTACTTTTGGTGTTTTCCTTGTTAAAACAAACTTCCCCGTCTGCTCTGCTTCAATTGAAAAAATATCTCTCTGAGGAAAGTGTAGGAGCGCATATTAATGTCGCTATAAATCAATATTATGTTATAAAATAGATATTTTAAATGAGATAAAACCATAAACGCTTACTTCTGGTCTTTCCTGTTTCTAAGTTAACCCGCGTCTGCACCTGTTTTTATACAGTCTATGCATGGTCTGCACATCAGTTCAAATCTGTGAGAGACGGTTAGGATCGTTTAGGCGCGCACAGCATTTAAATATCATCATAAAGTAAAATCATCTTATAAAATACATGTAAACGAAGTAAAACACTTATGGTGTTTTCCTTTTGATAAAACCAAATTCACCATCTTCTCCCCATCGTCAGTGAAAGAAAATATCTCGCTTGAGAAAACGTTTTGGAGAGAACAGAACATAAATATTGCTATAAATCAATATAATGTTATTAAACAAATAATAACAATTTTAAATGCGATAAAAACACTTAAGTTACTTTAAGAATCCCCTAAAATAAATGACGTCCTCGTCTGTTCCGCATCCCGAGCGAAAGGAAATGTCGTTGAGAAAAGTTTATGCGCACACAGAAAATAAATGTCGTTATAAAACTTTATGATATTACAAAACCCATTTAACCCTCTGGGCTTCTTCGTAAATGGGTCACACTTAGCTTCCTCCCGCCCGAAAACGGGCGAAGCCTTAAAATTGTACTTTACTTTTTCCCAGGATAACCAATCAAATATATTTTTGTTCTATAATGTTTTCTGATTATTATTTAGAATTTTTAGATTTTTTATGATACTTTGCATTAATTATATAATTTTTATTAGCTATTTTTTCCATTAGAATTAATATATCATTTTTTATTTTATATTTATTTTTAAAAAAAATTCAATAAATGCAGCATTTCACATCAAAATAGAGTGCCAGCCTAAAAAAAAAATGTTCCAGGAGAAGAACTTCATCTAGTGGCTTTAAAAAATAGCCACTTTTGTGTAATGTCCTGTACCAGCCTGTAGGCTGTCTATAGCTTCCTATATATCCTATATAGAAAGGCTTTTTGATTCCTTTTGTTGTTTTAGACATGATTTCTCTATCTTATTCGTTTTTTTTATTTAGATATACATTTAGATATTCTAAAAGATGATTACTTTATTTTCTTAACAAAAATGTTTAGATAAGTATCAGATTTTGCATTATGATTACAATTAAACTATAGCATTTGGTTAGAAAGGGAACACAATGTGTGTGTGTGTGTGTGTGTGTGTGTGTGTGTGTGTGTGTATGTGTGAGTGAATGTGTGTGTGTGTGTGTTGCATTTGAGCGAGAGTCTCTTTTTGTATTTATTTATTTTTGCATATTCTCAAAATCTGCTGTTGCAGTCTTACCAGTCTCTCTCTTTCTCTCTCTCTCTCTCTCTCTCTCTCTCTCTCTCTCTCTCTCTCTCTCTCTCTCTCTGTGTGTGTGTGTGTGTGCATTTGAGCAAGTTTTTTTTTTCATTTATTGATTTTATGTGGAATATTCTACAAATTTGCTGTTGCAGTCGCCAGTTTATCTGTGTATGTGTGTGTGTGTGTGTTTGTGTGCGTGGGTGTGTGTGTGGGGGGGGGGGGGAATCTTATTTGCACTCTTGATGTTCTAGAGTGTCACCCCTTCATTGCTGTACACTTTTTTTCAGCACAGTTGCTGATCTGTAGCTTGTACCACCAAAAGTTTCTCTGAGTTTTCCTATTTTTTCGTATTTCCCATTCATTTCCTATGTCGCCCGTTTTCGGGCGGGAGGAAGCTAAGTGTGACTTTTTTTTTCACGACCCTATAACATATCAGAATCATCTCCTTGATTTTTTTGTATGTTCATATAGGTAATACAACAAAAGTCACCAAGTTTCATCCCCATCCGATGAAGCAAAAAAATTAAACATTTCAAAACGTTCAAGTTTTCGCCCGTTTTCGGGCGAAGAAGCCCAGAGGGTTAATGAGTAAGATTATACACTTTATTTCGCCGTATTCCGTCCTCGTACGAGTCGCATCGTGAGCAAAGTATATGGCGTCTGTGAAAAATATTTCAGAGGGGTCAGGCGCGCGCACGCGAGCAAATGTCCCGGATGTGACTATTAACACTCAACAATGCGTATTTACACCGCCAGAGGGGGCTGTTTACACTAGCTAGTGTTAATCCTCTAAAATTCAACACCACAACTTTAACACTTTACTCTAAAAGTCCCCAACACTATGATTTCAACACTAGATAATTTGCTGTGTACATACATTAGTCTTGAGTAGCCAGACTTTTGTCTCAATTTTGTAACTTATTCTGGGCTAGAGCTGCCCATTTGGGGAAAAAATGTATAAAAGCAATAGCACAATAGCACTTTTTTGTTAGACACAAGGCAGTGAAATGATCAGAGGTGGAAAGAGTACAAAAATATTCTACTCAAGTAAAAGTACCATTACATTCATGAAATTTTACTTAAGTACAAGTAAAAGTACCAGTCTAAAAATCTACTCAAGTAAAAGTAAAAAGTAGCTCATTTAAAATTTACTGAGAGTAAAAATTAACAGTGACATTGACAACAGTGACAAAATTTTAACAGTAGGAGGGAGAAAAAAATGGGACAGGCCAAGGGTGTCAAACTCAGTTCCTGGAGGGCCACATTCCTGCACAGTTTAGATATAATCCTAATTAAACACACCTGATACAGCTAATCTAATAATTTAGGCTTATTTGAAAACTACATGGTATGTGCGATGGAGCAGGGTTAGAACTAAACTCTGCAGTGCTACGGCCCTCCAGTAACTGAGTTTAACACCCCTGGGATAGGCTTAATAATTTCAAACAAGTTGTTTTTAATTAAAGGAATCAGTTATTTAGAATAATAAAACATTTGGGCTGTTACCAGGCAAATCA
This sequence comes from Carassius carassius, assembly GCF_963082965.1. Lineage (NCBI taxonomy): Eukaryota > Metazoa > Chordata > Actinopteri > Cypriniformes > Cyprinidae > Carassius > Carassius carassius. The sequence goes on from NC_081760.1 coordinate 7,798,586, forward strand.
GTATCAACAAACTTTAGATTTAGATGTATTCTGTATCTGTGTCTGATGGGAACAAACTCTCTGATTTATCTGTTACTGGTGATGAATCTTCAGATGTAAACAAGGAGGTAAACCATGTCCTTTGTGCACTTAAATAAACCTCTGTTTTGGAAAACAAAAAATTGTTTTGGAGGTTGTGCAGGCAGATTCTTGTTCTCACCACAGAACTGAGAGAAATCATCATATTTCATTGTGAAGCAGACCATCTGTCCACTGAACAATAATTTTCAGTTTGTGATTTAGCTGTTTATAGATTAAAGAATGTGTGCTTCCTTAAAAGGCGTCTTGCTGGGCAGAAATAAATGTAGCATGACTAAGGTTTTTCTAACATTTTCTGTTGGTCATGAAAAAAAAAATGTTTTGGTCTAACAAATCCGAACCTAATTCTTAAGTTTTAGTTCTATATGCATTAACTACCCATTAAATCAGGAGGAAATGATTGGTTGATAATATTGTTGTTCAAGCCACAACAAGAATGTTGATCCAGGAACATTTAACTTAACAAGGAATTATACTTTTAAATGCAGCTAAAACTACATATTTTCTTGCTTCAAATTTGCCTGTGGTACTTAAACATCCTGAAATTAAACTAAGCTCATATATTGTTTGAGATTTGAATTAATGAGAAACTATCTTTAGTAATTAAATTCATCCATCAGTCATTGTTAATTTCATCATTCTTTAGTCATGATTAAATATAGTCTTAATTAAATCAGTCTGATCATAAAAAAATGTTCGCTTTTCAGCTTTCAGAGAGGCGGCAGAGAAATTCTGTTAAATCACCAAAGGCAAAGCCAAGTTTATTTGATTATGTCTAATTCTAATGTATTTAAACTGGAAGAATTAAAATATTAAACTGATAAATTGGTAATACGGGTTATTATAAAGTCAAGTCTCACAAATTGATAGCAATTATAACAGAACAACAGATGCTGATTAACACTAACAAAAAATTAAACCGCAGAGGTTTTTTATCATTCCACTGACAATCAATAACTAATTAATTAAAATTCAAAGGATAGCTTTTATGTTTATTTAATTCTCCTGAAAGTCTGCTAGACTATTTTCAGTACATGCAGTCACCACAGTCTGTTACCAAAGACATGCCCAGTTTTAATTCATGGGATTCTAAGTTATTTTCTCCATCTGCATTGATTTTATATTTTAAGCAAGTGCAAATGCGGGTACAAACAAGTTAATTAATTTCGATGCATAGCTGCTTTTCTGTGACTAAACTGCATTTGGATTACGGCTCACATTCTTTTCATTCTTGCAAACCATTGTTGAAATACAGTGGCCAGAAGCAACTGGTGTTGTGTGTGTATAAAGTTCTAGTGATAAATCAGACAAATACTTAATTTAAACAGTTAAAACATCTCCAGTCGTTGTCTAGTTACAGTAGTAAACATCTGCAGTTAGTTCTTACTGTGATGCTTACATTGATAAAGCAATCGTACTGCGAATTTTGATCCAAAAGGGAGGGGTAGAGTAGAATTTGGGTTCAGACCAAGCAACCATAATAATAATAATAATTATTATATATATATATATATATATAATATATACAACCCGAATTCCAGAAAAGTTGGGACTTTTTTAAATTTTAATAAAATGAAAACTAAAGGAATTTCAAATCACATGAGCCAATATTTTATTCACAATAGAACATAGATAACGTAGCAAATGTTTAAACTGAGAAATTTTACACTTTTATCCACTTAATTAGCTCATTTAAAATTTAATGCCTGCTACAGGTCTCAAAAAAGTTGGCACGGGGGCAACAAATGGCTAAAAAAGCAAGCAGTTTTGAAAAGATTCAGCTGGAAGAACATCTAGTGGTTAATTAAGTTAATTGATATCAGGTCTGTAACATGATTAGCTATAAAAGCTTTGTCTTAGAGAAGCAGAGTCTCTCAGAAGTAAAGATGGGCAGAGGCTCTCCAATCTGTGAAAGACTGCATAAAAAATTGTGGAAAACTTTAAAAACAATGTTCCTCAACGTCAAATTGCAAAGGCTTTGCAAATCTCATCATCTACAGTGCATAACATCATCAAAAGATTCAGAGAAACTGGAGAAATCTCTGTGCGTAAGGGACAAGGCCGGAGACCTTTATTGGATGCCCGTGGTCTTCGGGCTCTCAGACGACACTGCATCACTCATCGGCATGATTGTGTCAATGACATTACTAAATGGGCCCAGGAATACTTTCAGAAACCACTGTCGGTAAACACAATCCGCCGTGCCATCAGCAGATGCCAACTAAAGCTCTATCATGCAAAAAGGAAGCCATATGTGAACATGGTCCAGAAGCGCCGTCGTGTCCTGTGGGCCAAGGATCATTTAAAATGGACTATTTCAAAGTGGAATAGTGTTTTATGGTCAGACGAGTCCAAATTTGACATTCTTGTTGGAAATCACGGACGCCGTGTCCTCCGAGCTAAAGAGGAGGGAGACCTTCCAGCATGTTATCAGCGTTCAGTTCAAAAGCCAGCATCTCTGATGGTATGGGGGTGCATAAGTGCATACGGTATGGGCAGCTTGCATGTTTTGGAAGGCTCTGTGAATGCTGAAAGGTATATAAAGGTTTTAGAGCAACATATGCTTCCCTCCAAACAACGTCTATTTCAGGGAAGGCCTTGTTTATTTCAGCAGGACAATGCAAAACCACATACTGCAGCTATAACAACAGCATGGCTTCGTCATAGAAGAGTCCGGGTGCTAACCTGGCCTGCCTGCAGTCCAGATCTTTCACCTATAGAGAACATTTGGCGCATCATTAAACGAAAAATACGTCAAAGACGACCACGAACTCTTCAGCAGCTGGAAATCTATATAAGGCAAGAATGGGACCAAATTCCAACAGCAAAACTCCAGCAACTCATAGCATCAATGCCCAGACGTCTTAAAACTGTTTTGAAAAGAAAAGGAGATGCTACACCATGGTAAACATGCCCCGTCCCAACTATTTTGAGACCTGTAGCAGAAATCAAAATTGAAATGAGCTCATTTTGTGCATAAAATTGTAAACTTTCTCAGTTTAAACATTTGCTATGTTATCTATGTTCTATTGTGAATAAAATATTGGCTCATGTGATTTGAAAGTCTTTTAGTTTTCATTTTATTCAAATTTAAAAAACGTCCCAACTTTTCCGGAATTCGGGTTGTATATATATATATATGACAGCTTCAGTCAGTATCTGTGAAAAAACCTAGATTGAGATGGAAAGATCTGGAGTGTGAAAGAAAAAGGCCTGTTGTTCTCATATTGTGCGTGACATTTAACAGACATGATGGATTATCCACGGTTTATTTGAAAATACATTTTAGCTTTGGTTTTTGAACAGTCAAAGTTCAATAACCAGATGAAATACAACTGCAAAAAGCAAATAAGGATAGAGACAGCAAGAAAAAGTTCATGTGTGAGTTGGTGTGTGTCAATGTACTAATGCACCTCAGACTGACAGCGAGGATGTATTGTTTCACTGAATCAAATCATTTCGTTTTTATGTGACCGTTGTTTCATGTAAATCACTGGAAGAGAGGTTTAGAGAGGGATTTGAGCCATTATCTTTGTCCTTCATCCTCTGTTGTCTAAATTGCTTTATGTAAAATATTTTAAAGTATCACAGCACAATTCGGTCGGTATCAACCAAAAGTCTTTTAAATGTAAACACGTTAATACAAACACTATTTGCAAGTATAACATTTCAATAAAACATCCACAGATATATATGTTCATAAGTACCTTGTTACATTTTGTTTGAAGAGTGAAACTGTTTTTGTCTTTTCTCAAAAAGTGCCAGTTAAATGCATTCATGCTCATGAACATATGATTAATAACTACAGGCTAAATACAACTGGCTGATCAAGACTAGCAGCTGATTTTGTAAGACCCTCACACAGGCAAAGAGATTTTGATGTCTAAAATAAGATCCCCGAAGAAAAACTTAGCTACTGATTTTGCTGACTGTTTGTGCTGCTTTAGGAACATAAATGAAAAAGTCAACAAAATTATTATGCATCACTTGACTATTTGGCATTCTGACTCAAGTCGCCTTTCCCTTGTTAAGAAAAGTCCTGCTTTAAAAACAAGTTTCAGTATCTGCAGGCTGTTGCCAAAGACAATAGTTTAGAAGTTTATGATGTACACATGCTGGTGTCATGCTGAACTCTCAGTGGTCCAAAATCTCACTCATATTAGGGCTGTGGTTTTGCACTCTGTGTGGCAGACAAATTATTTGTTGCAATAAGTAAATGCAAATATAATCTGTGGAGTAATTTCATAGGGGTGTAAAAGTTTAATATTGTGAGTTTAATATTGTCATTAAAGCACTTTAGTGCAAAAATATGTGTTAGTTAATTGTCCTATTTTTCTTGGCAGATGAATTTCTGGTTATGCATTACAGATGTAATTGCTATGAGTGGGCTCTTCATGTAAACGGTCCCCTTTTTGGTACACATAATGTGAATGTTTAGTGGCTTTCATATGAATAAACATGTATGCCTTGCAACGCCTCTTAGACTTCCATTGTATATGTATTATTGTTTGTTTTAATTTGCCAAAGAACTGGTCAAAATTATTTTCCATGTCAAGAGAAAACTAGTATTAAACCTAGAACATTGCTTTAAAAAAAACGACACCCAGAGTTTAATTCAGTTATATCTAAGTTAATCTATATCTATATAATAATTATTTTATAAGTGCATTAAACTTTGAGTCAACAATTCTCAAACCAACTTAAAGTAGGAGCCACAAAGAAGCCCATAGTGATAATTAAACTTGACATTCTCATCTCCTGCAGATGATTTAGGTTAAAATGAGTCATTTAGTTCTACATTGAACAGGCATATACCATCGGAGTCAATAGAAATACATCAGCAATCCCATAACTTGTATAAATCATCGCTTTTTGCTTAAAGCAGCTTTGTGTTCGATTTTCGAGAACAAAAGGGAACAACAGAATATTTTCATGCTTCATGTCCACAAGTGACATTTTCAAAGGCATTACTATGTGTGGATATATATATATATATATATATATATATATATATATATATATATATATATATATATATGTCAGATGTTTTTTTTCTCACATTGAAATTACATTCATCTGGCATGGTGATTGCAAATGTGACAGCTTTGCAGAAGAGAACAATATACAGTAGAGAGCACATTTCCATTACCTGTACACCCCCCCCCCCCCCACCATTTAGTGTTTTTTACTTGCACATTTATGTTGTCATATTTGCACATTCCAACCCATTACTAGGGTTAAGTTTTTTAAAAAGTGAACAATCCACTTTGATCTGTGTAGTATTTGTGTAGTATTTTAGATGAAACTCATTCTTAATATTTTCATATGAAAAGTATTGAAATGTCAGAACATCCCTCAAGGTTTAATAGAGGAGATAATGCAGATATTTGTGTTGAAACATTCAAACCGAAGGGGTAGAAACACATTCCTTGTGGCATTGTTAGTCTGAAGAAGTGCCACCACACTATTCCTCTGTGCAAATTACTTTCAGATGAAAGGAGAAGCAATTTGTTGTTAACACTTTCCAGAGTCATGCATGACCTGCCTGTATGTTCACATGAGATGATGGATGCTTAAAGATTGGAGAGCACAAATTTGTCATTTGATAACATCTGAAACGGTTTCATTATGATGATCCTTCTTCTGAACAAAATTGCGTATAATTATCTTTCCTACCAATGGAGAGGCATCCAGACTGCAAGATCTGGAAATATCCATGAAAATATTCTTGCTTCAAGTATAAGTATATTCAACCACCTTATAGATCTTGGTGAAGATGCATTAATGAAGATGAGAACATCTTCAAGGCTTGTCTGTGCTCTTTTATGGCACTGAGTTCACAACATAGAATTTAGCTAGGTCACATTGTTGTGATGTTGTCACCAGCACACTTTCGTCTAACACTGGGACATGGACAGCAAGACCTTGAGCATACAGTAGAGTGAAACAAAGCACTTCCAAACTCTGCCAGCTGCCAGCATAGATGGGACACACCATGATGACAGGCATATTGGCCATGGCAATTTGTACCATGAAGAAATTGGTGATGCTATGAAGTGTCTTAATTTGGAAACCACATAAATCAGAAGGATGTTCCGCACCATGACAAATCCTCCACAGATTCGATTTGACATCAGGAGTCCTTTCAGCATCCTCACCTAAACCATATGTACATAAAGAGGGGCAGTTTAGTAGATAGATAGATAGATAGATAGATAGATAGATAGATAGATAGATAGTCTGACATACAGACAGGCAGACACAGACAGATAGATAAGAAAGATATACCTTTGTCCCCTCAGACATCTGTTGCATTGAGATGTGTTGTCACTATATCTTGGGCTTCTAAAGCTTTTCTGGGTTTGATGCGAACTGCTGTTGTGGCAGCCTGGCCCTCGGCGTGCAACAAATCAAGCTGTTCCTTGCAATGGAAAACCGAAACAAAGGCGCTGCGGTAGTTCCGGTTCATCCAACCATAGAGAAGCGGGTTGGCAAATGTCGAGCACATGGCCACAATGTGGAAAACAGTGTAAAGAAGCCTGAAGTCCTTCATGTCCAACACGCTGTGGTCAATGTCAGTGGCCAGCTGGAAAGCATGGAAAGGCAACCAGCTGACCGCAAACACCACGACCTGCAACAGACAGGGTGAGATGTTTCTGTACTGGTGCAAGCCTCATTTGCATCCTGTTCTAGTTCTCTGTTTATATTATTGGCAACAATAACATATTTTAAAATCACTGTGGAGAAAACAGCTCTAAAATATTTGGTTTACAGGAGACTCCTGTGAAATGCATGCTGTTCTAACAGTCCTGGCTGTAAACAATAAAAAGAGAAAGTTCTTTTAAAAAAGAGAAAAAAAAAGAAGAAAAGAAAAGAAGTCATCAACTGTAGAAGTCCAGATATATATATACACACACATATTTTCTTAAAATAAATTCATACTTTTATTCTGTAATGATTAATTCAATTGATTTTAAAAAGTGAATGTAAAGAAGTTTATGTTCATTATGTTCTTTTGAATTTGCGATCAAAGAATCCTGAAAATATATTATGTTATAATATTAAGCAGCACAACTGTTTTCAACAATGATAATAATAATAAGAAATGTTTCTTGAGCTGCAAATCAGCATATTAGAACAATTTCTGAAGGATCATGTGACACTGAAGACTGGAGTAATGGCTGCTGAACATTTAGTTTTGCCATCACAGGAATAAATTACATTTTAAAATATATTAAATTAGAAAACTGTTAAATTATAATAATGTTTCACAATATTACTGTTATTACTTGTATGAAGAGTCATTATAAAAACCCATTTCAGTCAACCACTAGATATTACTCATTGTTTTCATTATCATGCTTTTTGCTGACTATATGTGAAAGCCTAAAATAATATGAACTGTACGCACCATAGTAACCAGCATCTTGGTGGTCTTGCGGCGGCGCTGGTGCCTGTGATTGTGACCAACTGGGCTGACATGATTGCGGAGTTTACTCCAGATACGGATGTAGGCAAAAGAGATGATTGCCAGAGGCAACACATACTGCAGCAGCAGCGTGGAGATTCTGAAGAAAGAAAACCGCCATCATCACGTAAGGGCAGCTGAAGAGTGTCATTATGTTATTGTTAAAGATGTTATCATAAAACATGTTTACTTTCCTTTGAAATTAAACAAGCCATGGCTCATTTTATCTGTTAAAGAACAAATAAGCTTTCAAAAATGCAAATAGATTGTAATACTATGAGTTGAATCTAAATCATAATCTTAAATAATCAACTTCTTTGACAATGTTGCAAATGTTTGTAAGATCAAAAACCTAAAAGTTGTCAGTTTACATAAACACCAATGTTTAATCTTCATAAATATGTATAGGCCTATTTATCTATAAAACATATCAGTTTTGGGTAAAGTTACTTTTAATAGTAATGCATAAAAATATTGTGTTACTCACTAAAAAAAGTAACTAATTCCATTACTTAGTTACTAATTATGTTACATTAATTTTGCATAAATGTTGCTTTACTTTTTAAATATGAGCAGGACTTGATTGTTTTTAATATAAGAAGTTCTATTTATAGCAAATGTAAAAGCCCTTTCACATCAAAAAGTGTAATGAATAAACCTCAGGCTGAAGGAACCTAATGGACTTTTACATTACATTTCATACTGCCGTTATATCTTTTTTTATGACTCCATCAACAGTGTGTTTTGCAATGGCTTCAGCTGTTTGTGTCATTATTGTCTCTTTTTATATCTCTGGAATCTCTCACTTTTGTTTATACAGTGCTATTTATTTATTTTTAATCACGTCTGTACAGTAAAACATAGGAGAAGAAGGTTCAACACTCTTCAGCAAAAAAACAAAACAAAAACAAAGCACAATTGTTAGTTTATCTAAAGTAATTTTTGCTTATTACGGTAGTATGGTTGAACTGGATCATCAAAGGTAAGCAGCAAAGAAATTTAGATACATTTGTGTTGTTTAACCTATTTAATTATTGCAGGTTTGCATTTGACCGTTTTAATTCATTTTGCTGAATACTAAATCAGATTTTTGCGAGGGTGTTGAATTAATGCACATTCACATTTAGTCTAGAACTACAGTAACATCATGTTCACATAAGGTGTCAGTCAATAAATGGGAAAAAAGTAACAAAGTAATTTCTTGTGAATTAAAAAGTAATGCGTTACTTTACTGGTTACTTGAAAAAAGTCATCTGATTACATATATTGCATTACTTGTAATGCGTTACCCCCAACACTGGATGTAAGAGCTTTCAGTGCAATTGGAAGACAGTGACATTTGATAAATGAACACATCATACATTTAAGGCCCCTTGAAGGCATGAGGAAACTATAATAATGCTGTTCATTAAAATACGCATGTCTGCTACTCACGAGTATAGAGTGCTGTCTGTACTACTGTCAGGCCACTTCTCTCCACAAACCTCAATGGAGTCACCTGGAGAAAGATCTACAATCCCATACTCTCTGAATATGGCCAGTGGGCTAGCCAGAACAGCGCTTACTACCCAGGTGATGGCAATGACCAGAAAGCAGGTGTCTTTTGACATTCGAGTGTCTAGGTGATAAACGATGCATCTATGCCGATCCAGTGCAATTACATTTAATGTAATTGTAGAGACGTGAACGGCGAGACCTTGAGCATACGGCAGAGTGAAACAAAGCACTTGTCCAAACTTCCATTCCCCAAGGAGAGTGTAAGCCAGCGTGAACGGGAGACACAACGTGTTGACGAGCAGATCAGCCAAGGCTAGGTTTGCAATGAAGAAGTTGGTGACAGTACGGAGTGTCTTAAATTTGTAAACCACATAAATCACCAGGGAGTTCCCAACAACACCCAAAAGGATGATGGTAGAATATGCCAAGATCAGGACCACCTGGACCCCAAGAAGCTTGGTGCTGTCTCCCAGCTCTAGCAGCTGATGATTCAGAGTCACGTCAGATGAATCCTCCCCGATGGCCAGCTCTTTGCTCCCAGAGGAGCCATTGATTAAGCTGAGGGAATCCATTTATCACATGGCCATGTCCAACCCCATGTCAGATTTTGGAGAAAGACCAAGCTGCCCTTATAGGTTTGACAACCTGAAAACACAAGGTCAAGTTGACATTAGGAATCTGTTCAGTGTACAAACATGGATGGATGGATGGATGGATGGATGGATGGATGGATGGATGGATGGATGGATGGATGGATAGATAGATAGATAGATAGATAGATAGATAGATAGATAGATAGATAGATAGATAGATAGATAGATAGATAGATAGATAGATAGAAAACATTAGAAAACAACTCACAAAAACTTCATATTCTCCAATGGACTTGTATTATAAATATGGAACAGTCAATCAATCAAACCGAATACAAATACATTTAAAATGAGTCTATTTCAAGTCCACATGCATTATTTTACAAGTGACTACCGGTATGGTTCTCCATTCCAGGGTATGAATATTTTAAATCCTTTTCAGAGAGAGTCTGTCAGAGAAGATCCTGGTGAGACCATGTTGTTTTATTTCTAACAGCGAAAGAAGGCACATCGACTTCTTCCGAGGCGACTTGTCAGGTCACTTTCATTAAGGTAAATGTATTTTGCGCGTTAAGAGCTCATTACGCACGGCTTGCCTGCGCTCGAGCACACTCCAGCGTCTTTATCTGAGAGATAATAGATACATGGCAAAACCATTATCACTATAGAGATATAAAAACACTGGAGTCTGTGAAAACTTCATGGTATACATCCCAGTCCACGGACACCGACGGCGCAATGGTCCTTGAAGGAGTGCACGAGGCGCACTAAATTAACGAAGACATTGAGAGGCGTATAAAGGATCTTATTCTGTATTATTAAAGCCAGTTTTAGAGAAATTATGAAAATACGTGTTTGAATTTACAATGAACTATATTAGAATGACCTACCGGCTGCGTGTTCACCTCGCCGTCTCCAATATTACGTCGTGCGCATCAGGATACATCACCATCAGGTAAACAGAGATCTTTGTCTAGCTATATCGATATATTGACATAAAACAAACAAGTACATGTTGTTCTGTGTTCTATTTCAATCAATAAGCTTTCCTGAAGGAACAGTTGAGGTCCAGGTGAGGTGGGCTGTGGAGCTCAGCCAGCTCTGACGCTCTCGACTGAATTTCATCCGTCCACACAAGCCAAAGCCAAACCCACAAGTTCAGAGTTCTCGATAGAGATAAGAGGGAGAGTGATGAATCACGATGGTATGGTTCAGTTTTAATTATTATTATTATTATTATTATTATTATTAAACTGAAACTGAAAGTGAAAACACCATTAAAACAATGTATTTTAGGCTATATGTTGCAATTTCACATAATTTATCAATTGCATTTCCTATAAGTCAAAACAGTGGTTAGATATTTTGTATGTAACCTTTAATATTTTATATTTTTATAATTTTTTTAATGGGTTGACTTTGATTGGTTATCAACGTGCTGCTGGGACAAATATAGGCTAGTTAACTGGAATATGTGGAATTTACTGAATTGCAGCAGCAGCAACAACAAAAAATAAATAAATAAATAATAACAATAATTTAAACCAAGGCCACGCAGTCTCTGTGATATATATTTACACATACACACAAACACACACACTACCGGGCTGTAGAATGCTTGAATCTGATTGGCCGAAGAACGTTCTAAGGTATGCAGCATTTTTTTTTTTTTTCGGGAAAACGCACGGCTAAAGTTCCGTGTCCACATCATTTCGCCAAGCTATTTCAGTTATTTCAAAGGCCTTACAACCAGGGACGTGCGGTCAGGGTAGGCAAGGTAGGCAGTGCCTCACCAAAGGAAATGTTGACATTACATTTATTAATTCCAAGAGCTTTATTAATTCACCACATTATTAATTGCATTAATTTTATTCCAAATATTATTTTTTGTAACAAAAATTTTCAGGAATACACATAACATACTCATTTTGCCATTGTTTGCTCCTAAAAACCGTTGTTTCATGCAGGAAATTCAAAAGCCATGGCCATTGAGGCAGAGGTGAGCGGTGCCTCTTTGGTCCATAGAACGTAGTTTATGTAGATTTGCGCATGCGCAGTCAGTTCTCATGCTGTCTTGAATTATCAACATTGAGGCAGAGACCGAGCTTGCTTCATGTCACGTGATCTACTCGCTCTTACTCAATCCGCGCGCTTCCCGAATACTAGCATCTAGTATACTTGCGTGTCGGTGTGTGCGCCTAGCAGTCTGTAGGAGCGAATAAGCTGTTTTTGTACTTTAAAGCTGTACTGCTGACGCAATGTTTTCTGACTGTAGCCTGGTGCGCCGTCACCAGACCAAAAGTGTGTGTGTGTGTGTGTGTGTGCGCCGTGGCTGTCTGTGCGCGTTTGCGCATTTTGATGGAGTGACTAGGCTGCCGCGCCGCCTCCTTCTCTGTGTCCCGCACAAAACATTTGTTTGTTGTATAAGTCATAAGATAGATGTGTCCATTAATTTGATTATTATATTTGATTGTGCATTAGCCTCACATGACTGACTTTGCTGAATGCAGGCAGCGATCTGATGATGCCTGATATGAACTTGGGTTGCTAAATTAACTGAATGAATATATGAACATATATTCCACACATTGATAGGTCACAGCCTACCCATGACAAGATTTCACCGCACGTTACTGCTTACAACAGTAAAAGAACCAAAACCCACAACGACACTGACCAAGAAAAATTAATATAGTAAACACAACAATATGACAAAAAACCACAAGTCATTTCCATGTATTTGCCAAAAATGTGTGTGTGTGTGTGTGTGTGTGTTCTGCCATGTTTCTGTGCTGTAGTCTTAGAAAATGTGTGTTTTTAATATATTATAGCCTATATCAGCTGGTTAAAAGCTGTCTATGAGAGTTTGGCTGTGATATATTATGTGGGTTTAATGATGGAGATTAGACCCGTCTTTTGCACAGCCTTTCACAACACTGAGCCGCTCTCCAATTCCTCTTATCGATGCACCATCAGATGTGTGATAAAGAGAAATTAGAAAAAGTTCTGTTTATCTTAAATTTTCTAGTAGTTGCAGTCTCTTCAATATGAGCTTTTAGCCTTTATATTATCTAAACATTGTGTCTAAAACACTAGTGTTTATGCTGATGTCACATAACACTATTTGTACAGATTGTCTGTGCTAATTATAACTATTACTAACTATTAATAAGCAGAAAATTAGGAATTTATTGAGGCAAAAGTCGTAGTTAATATTTATGTAATATCATTGTACAATATACAAATATAAATATATAATAATTAGTTTAATTATTTATATTTATACATGTTTATACATATATACATACATAATATTTATAATATAATGTATATTTTTCTATAAACATAGAAAATACAAACTCTACCATCTCCCTCATCTGTGCATGAAGATGCAAACTCTTCTGTTTTATATGTTAATTTATGCAAATTGTCTATCACAAATATAATTTTAAGTGGATGTCAGCTGTTCAGGTCCACCTCATTTAAAATGCCCTTATTGTATTTATATTTGATCAATCAGTACAACTCATACATAGAATGTCGAGTATGTTACATACAGTATATTAATTAAGTAAAAATTTACTCAGCCTCTTTTCGTTCCAAACCAATATTACTGTTTTCTGTGGAACACACAAAATAGTCTTTTAATTAAATAGATTCTTCCACACAACAGCAGTTCATTTTTCCTACTTTTCTGTTAAGCTCCTTAAAAGTACTCAATATGACCATTATATACCATATGTATTAAGTGCTGTACATGCTCATACTTTTCATGTTCATACATTTCAGTTGGCCAAGATTTCTAAAAATCCTTTCTCTGTATTGGTCTTAAGTAATATTCTTATTTTCTGAGATACTGAATTTGGGATTTTCCTTAGTTGTCAGTTATAATCATCGAAATTAAAAGAAATAAACATTTTAAATATATCAGTCCGTATGTAATGAATGAATATAACATACAAGTTTCACTTTTGAATGGAATTAGTGAAATAAATCAACTTTTTGATGATATTCTAATTATATGACCAGCACCTGTATATTATATTCCAAGTATTTGAAAACATCATACTGACGATCATTAGTGAACAGCGACTTAAAATTTCTACATTTTCCTCATATCTCACATAAAGCTGTCCTATGACTTCAGAAGACTTGTAATATAGTACACAAGTCATATGGAACACTTTTATGGTTATGACCTCTCTGGGTTAGTCCCACTTTCTCTGCTTTTCCTCATTTGGCCTTTGTACGAGTAAAAAAAAAAAAAAGCCCGAGCCCAGTTACTTCCAGCCCACCTCTCTCTGTCCCTTGCAAGTACAGATGAAGGAGTGCAAGATAAATATACATCTATATTTGGGAGGGATGCACTGTATATCCTCTAAACTCGTATATTGTGATGCTATCTATCATTTGACATTTAGATGTGCTGGCACAGCATGTCCACTATCATGATGTATACCGACATAAAGAAGATACATTGCTCAGTCCCACAGAGTGATGAAATCTTGATGGCGACATGAACAATCCTGCAATGGAAGGACTTTGAGAGAATCGGAGAGAATCCAGCGGATCGGCAAAACGTTAAACAACTTTTAATTAACATTTGTAATTATTTGTAAACTTGTACATTTTTATGTATGAATCGCATAACTAGTTATATATGCATGGCTTTTCTGATGTAATAAACTTGCTCAGTAACTTACCTGCGAAATATTGCACTTCATTATTTCGTGTGAAACACGAGTCACGATAAAAGATTTTAGAACATGCTAAAATGACATGGTTGCTTTAGCAAATGTGTTTTCATCTCACGTTTGCTTTTGTTAACACTATCAGTTAGGATTAGGTGCAATGTTATTTTCATATTATTATAATTGTGATAACTTAGCTTGTCAATTAATTAAATTGTGCCTGGTTAGAAAACAGTGTTCATATTAAGTGTTTTGGAAAAACACTTTCATAACCCCATCATTGTTTTGGACAGTGTATTAAAAAATAATTAAAAAAGTCTCAGAGTGCAACAGTAATTCATTTGGCAGTTGCGTTTGACAGCTAACAGTTTCAGTCAATCTAATAAACGCAGAACGCAGTGTGCTGGGATGAATAAAGAAAAGCAAAATGAATGATGTTATGACTTCATCGAAATGAGCTGCATGCAGTGACATTCCTGTTATCTGTCTGTCGGGAGACACTCTGTGTTTATGCAATTGTGTGTGTGATTACTCTAGACCTCTTGTGGATTCATATCAAAGCATTGGCAGTTATGTTTGTTCCATCTAAATGACAGACAGACTAACAGGCATGACAGGAACAAAGGACTAGTGTGCACGCACAAATTAAAAGGACTAGCGTGCACGCAAACAGGCAAACAAAATAAAATTTTATTTAAAATGTTAAAAAGATCTTGCCCTTTTGAGTTACATGAAGGGTTACAAAATAATATATATATATAATATATATATATATGGACTGGATGCATACATCAGCTTACAAATGAATAGTTTTGAGATCAATATCAGGAAAGCTTTCCCGTTTAGTCCCCAACAGAGTGGCAGCAGCCTTTCTGAGAAACCAAAGTTGATAATGAAGCAGATGAAGGGAAAGTGTTGGTGCTGAGAAAGAACGTGTTAGTATCCAGACAGCTAGAAAAAATAATCAAAGCTCCAAATTGGATTGCCTTCACCCAACAGATAGACAGCTCTGGGAGTGCTAAAGGCAGTGCTAAGATCTAAATGATTGAGATTAGTGTGCTTGGTTGGTGAAGGTAATGAGACTGGCCGCTGCCCAACGGCTTAGTTACTGAATATCAGGTAACATTCAGCCATGCTGTAGTTTATGCCACACATAATGAAAAAAATTGTTTACCCAAAAAGGAAAAGTGTCATCATTACCTTCCTTTTGAACTCTGAATAACTTTTTTTTTCTTCCCTGAAACACAAAATGGGTTATTTATATAGCAGAATGTGCAAGCTCTTTTGTATACAATGAAAGTGAATCATGACCACAGCTGTCAAAACAAGATTTTCAATAAATAATTTTCATCTGTTCCAACTAACACAAAGCTAACGTAACGTTGATATATATTTTTTAAATTTTGCACAAACATCATTTTTTCATTGCCTTTCAGCTAATTCAGCTGAATTTCTACCACTGCTTTGTTTTTCTTTAAATGGTAATACATTTATATTTAAAAGCTAAATACACAGTCTCTTCCCAAAAAACACTCCTATTTAATTTACTCCTGTGAACTGATGAAAAGAAATGTTGTGCATATAGAAATGCACTAGACAAACTACAAAAGGACGATGGAGAGTTTCTGGTAATCTTGGAGATAATAGATACACAAGCAATTCAGCTTTAATTTTTTTTGAGCAATTCAGCATTATGACACATTTAGTGTGACTATTTGATTATACAATTATAAAAGCATCAAAGATGTGTTCAGCTTTATAAAAACTGCTTGTGTTATAATTCCTCATTCGTTAGCTGCATTTGATAGAAACACCTGCTAAATACATACATACATACTGTATATATACGGGTGAAGAATGTCCCATAACACAACTAATAACAATCATGAAGAGATTAATTTCATAATGATTAAAAGAAATAACAACAAATCTATTCTTGGGTTGCTGCTCTTTATTTGTCTCTATGATTTCATCTTCTATGTCCTGCATGAATCATGGCACTCATTAACAGAGATAAACCTGGATGTTTGGTTTGATGGATCACTTGTCTTTCACAGCAGGGAATACAGCTGGTAGAACAACCCTAGAGGTCACTCATAGACAAAAGCTTGTAGAAAACTAGTCGTGCATTAACACTTTTTTTCAAAAATGAAAGGGCAATAAAACAGAATAACAACACTATTATAAATCTAATGGAGAAACAGCTTACTTTTGACATAATGGTAAAAGCTAGACAAATCTAAGTGAAAAATAGACAATTAGTGCTAGGTTCCGAAATGCACTGTTTAAAGTGCTGCTTTCAGCTTTTTGAGCTGTGTTGTCTTCTGCTGCCTTTCCAGAATGTTATCCAATGTTCTTTTTATGTGCCGTTTGAGGGAAATAGATGATACCATAATAATAAAAAAGCCTACAACAAAGTGGTAGGTCAAATGAATAACGGTGCAGCTTGAACACTTGTAAACTCAGAAGAAATCACTGGAAATGAATAACTTACATTTGAAAAATGTTAAATTAGAAAATAGCTACTTTCAAATGTAATACCATTTAACAGTTTTTACTGTACTTTTATCAAATAAATGTAGCTTTGATGAGCATAAGACACTTCTTTCAAAAATATAAACAAACATTTGTATTAATGGTGCTGTACTATTGCCATGTTTCACTTTTAACATATACATTTTTTTTTAGTTTTTGGAGTTTTATTTTTGAATTTATCTAGCATCCCTAATTTCATGGCTATGGTCATGGTCATGATAAGCTGTTCTGAGAAAGCTCTCATCATCAGTCAGAGGCAAAGATTACACTGATGCCTACAAAAGGCATTTATGGCCACATTTGCACTGTGACATGTTAATTTCTGTTCATCGCCATATTACCTTTAAAGTGTTTTATGTTGGCCAACTCATCAGCAATGTCCCTAAAATCATTAAAATAATACAATGCTCCAGGCTAAATGTTTTGTGTTTGTGCGCAGTGCAGCTGGCAAGGTCTGCGTCCAGAGCAGCAGCTTAGAATGCAAAACACATTTAGGAATGTCAAGCTTTTATCTTTTATCTGAAAACTATTAAGCCTGCAAGCTGCTGCTATCTCATTCATTTCTTTGCATGCTTTTTTGTTGTTGTTGTTTTTAAGCAAACTGTCCTCTGTTCATACTTGTTGTGGACAAACATCTGGACAACAGACAAAGACCAGTTCAGGGTCACTAAACACACACACCAAACACACTTTTGCGAGACATCATATCGTGAATATTGTAAATGATATTGAAACAGCTGTTAACCACAGCTGAGAGCCATGTATAATTTTTCTATTTTCTCGCTTTCATGCAATGCATATTACATCCAAAACACTCTCTGTCACAGACTTCATGCAAACATACACACACTCACACAAATACTGAGTGCTTTGATGGGATTATGACTGAATGCTTTTCTACATGGGTGGAGCAAAGTCTAACAGCAGGGGATGGATTGCAGCTGCTTCTGTTGCCTGTATTTGTGAGATTTTGAGTGCATTTGCATGGGTTTAAGGTAAAAGAAAACCAGTGATGCATACAAATGTCTGAGTGTTTTCTCTCTTTAGTGTGCCAGTGCTCAGACACACACGTATAGGGTAGCAAACCCAGGAATATGAGTGTCAGATGAATTTCCTGCAGTGAAGGTACTTCCCAGCCCATTACTCCAATGTTTCTGTGTAATCGACTTGGAAGTATCTCACTGTTAAGAGTAGCAGCCACATCCCACTCGATAACCTCCATTTAACCTCCTTTTAGCAAATAAATTTAAGTTACAGTTAAAAGTTAAATCAATCCGATCTCACAAAACACAAGACAGCTGAATTTCAAAGCAATAGATAGCTAAGTAGCCTTTAAAAAATGGGTAAAGGTGGTAAACAGACTTTGAGTGAGGGAACATCTCTCAGATCTTAATCAATTAAAACTGCTTAAATACAATTTGTCTGAATGTTTGTGAAAGGAGAGGGCCTGATAGGAATAATAAGCATCAGGGAGGCAAATAAAAAGAACAATCAGAGCTCATACTTATTTCTGAACACTTGTATAGTCCCTGTAGCTCCAGCTTAATAAAATTAGCTTTAATTGTTCTGGTACGGGTGCAAAAACGGGTGCATTTTATTCCTAATTCGCTCTGTTTTGTAATTACTCTGGATTTCTATTTTTTTATTTTTTAGTACAGACTGATTGAAATTGATAATTCTAAAGCACTATCAATAAATAGATGTTTTCCAGCACATTTCATTTTCAGACTTTTCGTTCGACTTAAGTTGTTTTAAAGAAAAGTGTATATTGCTGATGGAATTTATATGAAGGTGATCCTAAAGGGAATCTTGTATTGGATCTGATAACAGCTACACTACAAAGTGCAAGTAAATAATTTCATAATGCTTTCTGTAAACGGTGGTTTTATACGGATTTTCAAAACACCTTGTGCATTGATATTTTTTCCCATGCAACTGCATTACTATATCTGAACATTGCTGTAAATGCAAGCTTTAAAGGACATAACATACACAGTTTCACCTAATCTCATGTTAATCTTGAGTACGTACTGCATCCTTCATATATCCAAAAAGTCTTTAGTTTTATCATATTTATAAAAGAAAAATACAGCTTTCCGATTCTTTCCGGAAAAAAGTCGATCCACGATCGAAAAAAAACAGCCGAAACTTGTACCAACCCGGAAGTAAGATTTTTGGCACAGAAATTCTCAGTCATTCCTCTAAATGTTTAGTATGAGAATCCATCTCTTTAACACTGTGAACAACTCTGAATACACGAAACACCATTGTACCCCCCTTTAAAGAAGACAAACCCTAAAACAAATCATTTCAGACAAAGTTCCAGAATGAGGGCTGAAAATAACCATATAATTGCAAATTGCAAAAAACAAAAAAACATTATAAACATCATAAATAAACCCCAAGGACCATATTAAAATAATAATAATAAAAAATAATAATAATGTCATAACCTGCCCAATGGGCAAAAGATATTTGTTCTCTTTGCAGCAGATAATTTAATATGTTTTCAGATTTAGAATAATTAGAGAGCTCAAGCGCTGTTCCCTGCCTTGCCAAAGACCTCAGAGTCACACAATCTTAAAACCCCTGAGGGGTCTGGAAAAGGTCATGCTTATAATGTGACAGCTATTGAGAAGCATTTATGGGTGGCTGTCAACTAAGTGTCTTCAAAATGTGATTGTGTTTTTTGGACAAAATTTAGATGAGAAAATGGTACAAGATGACGGGGAAAAGGAGAACATTACCAACTTTCACTGATATGGCTTCTAATTTAATGTCCTATTTTTCTAATGAGAAGCTTTATTCACTGTCCACTCTGTTTGATTTGAAAAGCTTCAGGTTGCTGCAAAAATAAGTGTCCATCAAAACCCAGTCAATTAATACTAAAGTAATTTCCCTGAAGACAAAATATCATAAATCATTATGATAAAGGTACTGTAAGTACCTTTATTTGAAATAAAACTTTTTCTAACAATGTAAAAAGATTTTACTGTAAGAATAGTAATTAGATCACTATGATTTTGAACTTGGTGTACCTGTTTGTGTCATACTAGACCCGTTTGAAACCCAAAATGTTATTTTCAATGTTGATCTCCAATATTTTTTCTATATTGAGAAAAAAAAAACATTTAAAATTCACCTGCATGACCAATTAATACTAGCACTTACCTATTCTATTCTATTCTATTCTATTCGTTTATATATATATACCTTGCTATGTGTAATGTGCTAGACTAACTGAGACTTGTCACATCACTTGTATACTGTTGTTCTCTTGTTGGTCTGATTGCTTCTTGTCCTAATTTGTTGATCTCTTTAGATAAAAGTGTCTGCTAAATGATTACATGTACATATAAATATAAATATGACATGAACAAATATAACCATTATTTTGGTCAACACAAATTGTAATGTTCTATAAAATATCAACATGCACAGATGACAAACTGGTCTGTAAAAAATGTCCTTCATAATATACAGTAATTGATCTATGCTTCAGTGTAGTGTTCACCTGTCAACAGCTGTATGATAATAGAATAAAATAATACAATTAAAATAGGATGTAATTTAAAAAAATAAATTGTGTGTGTGAAAATTACGCAATTATTTTTGCATCGTTGATGTGGCTTAATCGTATCAGCTTTGTCTTCCACTTTATATTAATTTTCAATGTTGAAAAGTGTTTTAATTTTTTTATTTTATTATTATTATTATTATTTTTTATCTGTAAGGGTATAACAATGACCATAACGTAAATCCTTCTAATATGGGTATTGTCACGGAGTCACCAGTAACACCTGCCACACCATCAGAGTCCAATCACCCGACTCCGCCCATCCGCTCATTATCACCAGATTACTGAAGTCCCCACACCTGCACCCGCTCATCACTGCCCCTTCTTAAGCCCCCACCTCCTTTCACTCTCTGTCTGGTCTCGTCAGAGAATCACCGACTCTACTCTCTGTGCTACTCTTAGGAATCATCTGAATACCTGAACGTTTGATCATCCGGATTACCTACCACCATCTGTCATCCGTGTCCTGTCAGTTCCTCCTGTGTCCACCCTTCATCTGTACAGCAAGTATCCTCAAGTCATCCTCTTAACATCCCACTCAGCTCAACTATTCCTCTGCAAGATTGTGTGATACCATCTTCTGTCTCCATTATTCCAATAAACATCTACTTACCTGCATACCCTGTTGTCTCTCTCTTATGTCCGTGACAGAAGACCAGACCGACTGTATGCAAAGAGCCGTTGGATTGGAAGAGGACCCTTCACGGGCTTCTCTCCCCGAGCAAGCACAAGCTGGCAATCCACCACTTCCACCTCATCTTCACTCTCCTTCAATGCCTGCCTCTCACAGTCCCATGGCCCGACCTGCAACGTACACCGGTGAGGCGGAGGGTTGCAGCGGGTTTCTACTACAATGTTCACTCTACTTTGAGATGCAAGCACATGCCTTCCCTACTGATCGCCTATTTGATCTCCCTCCTCTCTGGTCCCGCCCTCCAATGGGCTCAGTCAATCTGGGAAGCGAATGGCCCCCTCACTCGCTCATGGGAGGCTTTCGCCACCCACTTCAAAGAAGTTTTCGGCCTCAACACCTCCGCTCTCTCCATCCATGATCAATTGTACCGCCTTCACCAAGGAAATTTGACCGTGAGTGAATATGCTTTTCATTTCCGCACTCTAGCCACCAACTATGGATGGAATGAAACTGCACTTATCACCTGCTTTCGTCAAGGATTGAATCCTACCATCCACCATCAAGTGGCAGTTTATGATGATGTCATCGTCTTGGAGAACTTCATTCAGCGTACCATTCGCATCTCTCAGCGTCTCACCGCCTGTGCTCTGGACCAACCCACTGCGCACCCTCGGCCTCCCACACCATCTATAAACCTTCCAGCACCTGAGCCTATGCAAATCGACTCATACCACCTCACTGCAGTAGAACGTCAACAACGCATTCACAATGGCCTCTGCCTCTACTGCGGTTCCGAAGGACATCTCATTTCGCAGTGCCCAGTGCGACCACCACGCCCAGCGGTGAGTACAATCCAGATTCCTCCTATGATATCACCATTATCACGTACTCCAGTCATGATAGTGACCCGTTCCCACTCTGTTTTAGCGTATGCTCTCATTGACACCGGCTCCTCAGGGAACTTCATCTCCCACGAACTCCTCAAGAAGCTCAGTCTCCCGAGGAGAAGGATCACGAAGAAGTTAGAAATCCACACCATCTTGGGTAAACCGCTGGGCCGTGGTCAAGTCTGTCATCAATCCCCCATAGTCTAACTACGCATTGGATGTCTTCATCAGGAGAAGATTTCATTTCTGGTGCTGGAAGGGTCCACCGCGGATATCCTCCTGGGACGCCCGTGGATGTCAGAACACTCCCCGCAAGTCAACTGGACCACTGGGGAAATCACGCAATGGGGTGAATACTGCTCTGTATCTTGTCTACTACCTGTAATCAAGATCTGTCGTCAGAAACCCTCTCCTGATGATTTCCACTCTTCCTCTCATCTTCACCTCAACTCCACGTCGATCGAAAGTCCAGAATCCAGCCAACCAACAGAGATTCCCCTTGAGTACCGGGCGTTCCAGGAAGTGTTCAGCAAACAACAAGCGACACAGTTACCACCTCATCGGCCATGGGACTGCGCCATTGACCTGCTGCCTGGAGCCACACCACCCAAGGGCCGGATCTATCCACTGTCCATCCCGGAGCAGAAGGCCATGGATGAGTATATCAAAGAAGCCTTACAACAGCGGTTCATTCGACCATCTACTTCCCCTGCTGCATCCAGTTTTTTCTTCGTGGGAAAGAAGGACGGAGGCTTGAGGCCGTGCATCGACTACCGTGCACTCAACGAACAAACGGTCAAATTCCGCTATCCCCTTCCTCTGGTCCCAGCCGCGCTGGAACAACTACGTGGAGCTAAAATCTTCACCAAACTGGATCTCAGAAGTGCATACAATCTCATACGCATCCGAAGAGGCGACGAGTGGAAAACTGCTTTCATTACTCCATCAGGGCACTATGAATATCTTGTTATGCCCTATGGGCTGTCCAACTCGCCATCTGTATTTCAAGCCTTCATGAACGAAGTGTTCCGTGAGTTTCTGCATCAATTCGTAATCGTTTATATTGATGACATCTTAATCTTCTCCAAGAGCTTAACTGAACACCATCACCACGTCTGTCAAGTCCTGCAAAGACTCAGAGATCATCAGTTGTTCCTGAAGTTGGAAAAGTGTGAGTTCCACCGTACCACTGTTCACTTCCTTGGCTATGTCATCAGCCCACAAGGGATCCAAATGGACCAGAGGAAGGTGGACACCATCATTAACTGGTCACAACCCACCACCGTCAAAGACCTCCAGAGATTCTTAGGGTTTGCAAACTTCTACCGTCGTTTTATTCATCAATACAGTATCATCAGTTCACCACTCACCTCTCTCCTCAAGGGCCAGCCCAAGTCTCTGTCCTGGAACCCAGCGGCCACTCAAGCCTTCCAACAACTGAAGCACGCCTTCTGTTCGGCTCCCATCCTGGTCCATCCCAATCCGGACCTCCCCTTCGTGGTCGAAGTGGACGCCTCATCGACCGGGGTTGGAGCTATTCTATCACAGCAGCAGGGGAAGCCTCCGGTACTCCATCCATGTGCCTTCTATTCCAAGAAACTGTCCCCGGCGGAGCGTAATTACGACATCGGTAATCGGGAACTTCTGGCTATCAAGATGGCTTTCGAAGAATGGAGACACTGGCTGGAGGGAGCACACCATCAAGTCGAAGTCATTACGGACCACCGTAACCTCGAATATCTTCAAGAAGCCAAACGTCTAAATCCTCGCCAAGCCCGATGGGCCCTCTTCTTCACGCGTTTCAACTTCCGAGTTACATATCGACCAGGAGGCAAGAACCTTAAAGCAGACGCCCTCTCCCGTCTTCATGCGCCTGAGCCCGAAGTATCACCTCCTGAAGCTATACTCCCTCCAGCCATTATCGTTAGTCCCATCGAATGGTCTATGGAGGATCGTATCCGGGAAGCCACCCGTTCCGAGCCAGCGCCGCCGGGAGGTCCTGAGGGAAGGATATATGTTCCATCATCACTACGCCTGTCCCTCATAGACTCAGTTCACACGTCTCCGGGCTCTGGACATCCAGGCAGCCGGCGAACCCTCTCGCTCCTTCGTAACCGGTTCTGGTGGCCCACCATCGCGCAGGATGTCTCCCAGTACGTTCGTGGATGCTCAGTCTGTGCCATCTCCAATACTCCACGACGACTCCCCGAAGGGAAGCTAAAGCCACTGCCCATACCACGTCGTCCATGGTCCCATCTGGGCGTCGACTTTATGACCGATCTCCCACCTTCAGATTCTCACACTGGTATCCTAGTTGTAGTCGACCGCTTCTCCAAGGCATGCAAACTCATCCCATTAAAAGGTCTTCCCACTGCCTTTGAAACTGCCAACCTACTATTCCACCATGTATTCCGTCACTTTGGTCTACCAGAAGACATTGTATCAGATAGGGGTCCCCAATTCATCTCCCGAGTCTGGCATGCTTTCTTCAGATTACTCGGAGTCTCAGTCAGCCTATCTTCGGGGTACCATCCTCAATCCAACGGCCAGACTGAGCGCAAGATTCAGGAGATCGGAAGGTACCTGCGAACCTACTGCCACCAGAACCAAGGCAGCTGGAACCGCTTCCTCCCATGGGCCGAGTATGCACAGAACTCTCTACGCCAAGACACCACCGGTTTAACACCGTTTCAGTGCATACTCGGGTACCAGCCTCCTCTCTTCCCCTGGTCAGGAGAGCCGTCAGAGGTCCCAGCGGTCAACACCTGGTTCGAAGCGAGTGAGAGGGTATGGGACTCCGCACACATCCATCTCCAGCGAGCAGTGCGAAGACACCAGAGCCAGGCCGACATCAAAAGAGGAGATACACCCCAGTACCAACCAGGTCAAAAGGTCTGGCTCTCCACCAGGGACATCCGTCTTCACCTGCCCTGTCGAAAGCTGAGTCCCCGCTATATAGGTCCCTTCACCATCGAGAGGCAGGTCAACGAGGTCACCTACCATATTCACCTTCCCTCACACTACCGGATCGCACCATCATTTCATGTCTCACTGTTAAAGCCCTTCACTGATCCTCTTGTTTCTCCTTCCCCAGGACCTGATGGTGTTGACGTACCTCCTCCTCCCGAAGTCGCAGAGGAAGAGTCAATTCACCGTGTGCAGGACATACTGGATTCCCGTCGGCGAGGCCACCTCCTGGAGTATCTGGTAGACTGGGAGGGATATGGTCCTGAAGAACGCTCTTGGGTCCCTAGGGACGACATCCTGGACCCATCCCTCCTCACCCAGTTCCACAACTCCCATCCCAACCGCCCTGCGCCGAGAGGTCGAGGCCGACCCCGTCGACGGATAACACGGGCGTCAGGAGCCGCCCGTAGAGGGGGGGGGGTACTGTCACGGAGTCACCAGTAACACCTGCCACACCATCAGAGTCCAATCACCCGACTCCGCCCATCCGCTCATTATCACCAGATTACTGAAGTCCCCACACCTGCACCCGCTCATCACTGCCACTTCTTAAGCCCGCACCTCCTTTCACTCTCTGTCTGGTCTCGTCAGAGAATCACCGACTCTACTCTCTGTGCTACTCTTAGGAATCATCTGAATACCTGAACGTTTGATCATCCGGATTACCTACCACCATCTGTCATCCGTGTCCTTTCAGTTCCTCCTGTGTCCACCCTTCATCTGTACAGCAAGTATCCTCAAGTCATCCTCTTAACATCCCTCTCAGCTCAACTATTCCTCTGCAAGATTGTGTGATACCATCTTCTGTCTCCATTATTCCAATAAACATCTACTTACCTGCATACCCTGTTGTCTCTCTCTTCTGTCCGTGACAGGTATTAACTACAATGCTAAGTGAAAGTTGTTATTTATTATAACAATTAAGACACACACATTATCATTCAAAATTTGGGGTAGGTATTTTTTTTTTTTTATTATTATTTTTTTTATGTTTTTGAAAGTTTCTGTTCAATGCTGTATTTATCGGATTTAATTGATTTATTTGATCAACACATGTGCTGCTTAATATTTTTGTGGAAAATGCAATGCAATTTTATTCAGGATTTTTGATGAGTAGAAAGTTCAAAAGAACAGCATTTATTTGAAAAAATTATATTCATTCTTGTTGAATAAAATCATCCATTTAAAATAATCAATTTCTTTTTTAACAGTATTGAAGCCTACGTATTCAAGCAAGGTGCAAGATAAAGT
Organism: Carassius carassius; assembly: GCF_963082965.1. Lineage (NCBI taxonomy): Eukaryota > Metazoa > Chordata > Actinopteri > Cypriniformes > Cyprinidae > Carassius > Carassius carassius. Next base: position 7,824,764 of record NC_081760.1, read on the forward strand.
CATTCATTTTTAGTTTTTACTGTAAGTTGTTAACTACTTGATAATTGTTTGTCATTAAATCAACACCAAAATTAGTACAAAAACTGTACAAAAAAATTTATTTTGTATTTATTCAACTGTATATGGGTTCTAACTAAACTTGCCTCAATGGATTCGTTACACTAAGAACTTTATAAAAACTAAAAAGTTAAATACATTTTTAAAGATTTTATCATCTTCCTAAAAAAAAAAAGTTAATGTAATAAAATAATATAATTACATTTATTTAAATAATTAAATAGAATTAAAATGAAAAAATATATTTTTGTTAAAATTATGCAATTCTTAGTTATATTAGAAAGTTATATATTATACAATTTATATTCTGCTTTATATTCGTTTTCAGTGTTGAAACAGTGTGTACCATACAGTAAATTCTTCTGACATGGTTATAAATTGCAATGCCAAGAGAAAGTCAATATTTATTTTTCTGGTTGGCTCAATGTAATTATAACCATCAAATCTAAAAATAATTCAGCTGTAGTAACTGTATTTCATTTCAATCAATTACTTTGAGCTTGCCCTCTGGCTGATTCATAAAGGTCTTTAATATTTAGACACAAGCCTTTTTTTATTTACCTGGTCAAAGAACAGAGAGAAGTATCTGTGGATGAGCAAGAAAACAATCCATCACAGTAGTTCGCCTTCATATTATTATACAAATTGCTCAATGCATTTTGTTTTCTAATTGAATTTAAAAAAGTCATCTATTTTGTGTTATCTTACAAATCACCAAAGTGAGAAGGGCACCCAAAATACATTTTCATAACTGTTCGAGCATATGCATTGGATCTAAGAATGTAGCTAAACTATGAACACTGCATAAGAAATTTCCATTTATGTATTTTAACAGTTACCTACCTTCTCTAAATATTGATAGCGAAAATTTCAAATTCAATGCAAACCAAAAGAAATCCGTGAGAGACATTAAAATTGTCTCTTCATTGCACTGAGAATCTTACTGAGTGCTTATAGTCATGTACTCGTTCTTCCTCAGATTTCAGCTTCTCTATTATATCAAGTGATCCTAAAGTGGACATTTCTTTCCCTCTAATGGTTCCGGAATATTGTCAGATATGTATTTGTCTTGAGACTTCAATTCTTTTTTCATTATGGGGGGAATTAAATGAGAGTGAGAGAGAGTAAAATAGAAAGATGATGACGATTATAATGACAGTTCTTGAGGAGTCACTTTATTGTCTGCCCTAATTTATAACAGAACGTGAGTATTAAGAACAGCTTAAAATATGCCCATGGCAAAAAAAAGACACTTTGCCACAAAATAAATAAACAAACAAACAAATAAAAAAACTGTCCCAAGCACAAAATGGGACAAAATGGTAAAGCCTCGGAGCAACTTTTACATTTTTGTTTTCGCTCTTTGTAGTAAAAATTTCTTAGTGTGGCTCAGAAATGTTATTCCAATTGATTTGCTGTCAAGAGAATGACTAATGGGTTCCTTGTAAAGCTGGGTTCAAAATATAAAAACATGATGCTTCTTTACGCATTTGTACTCAACATATTCCCCAGACAAATGTCCAAGTGAGACATCTTCCTGGAAATGCATCCTTGCTAGTACTGAAACAATGTTCCTATTAAACAAACAGACCTTAGATACAGCTCCAAAGTGACAGGGAAATGTTACCAACACCACCAGGGACTTCTAGTTTGAGGTGTCAGATAACTGCATGTCAAGGTGTATATAATTTAAATTCCATATCCTCATCTGCATATGAGAGATATGAGCCTGAGGCTAAGGTTCGGAAAAGAATAATAACTTTGTCAGCGGGAAATGTTTTAATATGACAGCATAGAAATAATTTGATTTAGGATATAAGCTCTACATGCTCCATTAAACACATACAGAAGTTCCCTTGTAAAATGTATAAGAAAGTTTGAAAATCCTGACTTGCCTATGCATTTTTCGAAAAAGAAATTTGCTTAAAGTTTTTCTTGGCTCACCCTCAGGCCATCCAACACTCTCAGAAATAAAGGTACAAAAGCTGTCACTGGGGCAGTACCTTTTCAAAATTATATTAATACTTAAAAGTGACTCCAAACAGCTAATAAAAACATCACAGTAATCCACATGACTCCAGTCCATCAATTAATTCCTTCTGACATTTGTTTATAACCATTTTGTACTATTATCATGTGTAAACTGTACTTGATCCATGAATGTTTCTCTCCTAATTCAGATAAGATGACTTTTTCACAAGAGAAAGCAATATTATAGATAGAAGACTCAGTTTGAAATTAAAAATGCCTTGATAATGAATTTCTTTACTACAAACAGGCAGCTTTTCAATTCACAAGACATTAATTGATGGACTGGAGATTTATTCAGCAAATATTCATTTTGGGAGAACTGTTCCTTTAAAATGCATTTACACTGCACATTTTGGTTTGACAATTTTATATTTCAGTGTAGCTTTTCATTATGAGCTTGATGTGAGTAAATATAGCACTAGTGCCTTTTCTCCATTAGGGTTAATGCTAGTGCTTTTTCTGTGTGCCCTACTTTCTGCATCACAGCCAGATGAGAATTGCAATGAAATGAGAGTTTCTTGTGTTCCCTGAGCAGCTGGTAAAGGCTTAAGTTTTCTGCACAGATGTACACTAGGGCTCGGTCTGCACACTCCATTGGGACTGGAGACTGGGGTGTGAATTTAATCAAGCTTCCCAGGATACATCTGGCAAGGCAACACACTGCCATCACTGCAAAGAGGATAAAACTGCATTTTAAAATTTTTCTTAGTGTTTAAGATTGACCCCGAACCTTGATCAGACAAAAATCATTAACTGCAATACACTGTCTTGCAAAAGCATTTCATTTTTTCATGACTTATGTTGCTGGCTTATGTTAAAAATGCTTTTTTTTTTTTTTTTTTTACATCAATCAAAACTCTATACAACATTATGACGGATTTGTGGCAACTTTAAAGGGGTGGTTGATTGCGATTTCACTTTTTCAAGGTTAGTTAGTGTGTAATGTTGCTGTTTGAGCATAAACAATATCTGCAAAGTTGCAGAGCTGAAAGTTCAATGCAAACTGAGATATCGACTTTTCAAATTCTGGCAGTTTAATGCCTAAAAATGGATAGTACAGCACTACAACAAGCTTCTTCCCAGATCCGTTACATCAAGAACCCAGATAAACTCTGCCCCCAGGAACACGCAACAAAGGGGCGAGGCCATGTTGTGCTGCTTTAGGGAAGAAGAAGAGAAAATTAGGGGTGCACTATGGATCGCTATTCTGTCTTCTAACGATTCTAATGGATTCACAAGTTTCAAAACCAATGTTCTAAAGCAGCAGTTTTCAATCCTGTTCCTGACATCACCCTGCTCTGCATCTCTCTCTCTCTCTCTCTCTCTCTCTCTCTCTCTCTCTCTCTCTCATTCAGATCATCAGATCAGCTCCAACAAACTGTTCCATTTATACACTTATTTTCACATACCAATGAGAAGCATTATATATACATTATAACACATGCTGTGTTAAAGCTTTTATTAGAATAAAACCATATATTAAAAGCTAACAGAAGCAGTAGCATTTACAAACAACAGCATATCTAGAAGTATGAGACAACAACAAACAAACATACTATTAAGCTGTGCTTGCACAGGTTCTGCTTGATCCTCTTCATTAATATTCTCTGCGTCTCAATCGTGCTCAAATTGATAAGCAATATAGAGGACGTCATTGGTTACTACACAACCAGAGCACATTCTGAGCTTGAGGGGTGGGGTGTTCAGACATGCTCTAGAGGCGGTTTAGCAAATCACAACACACTGAGCCAGCTGACCAATCTCAGCCCATCGCGTATTTCTGAGGGAGGGGCTTCATAAAAACAGGAAATAATCAAGGTGTCTGTGAGAGAAGGAACAGATCATTGTGGAATAAAGGTAAATTAGGAGGGAAAGAAGTTTTTTTTTTTTTTTAAACAAAGCATAACAACGTTAGTCTGCACCCCATAAACACAATCAAGCCTAGAAAAAGCCCAGTCAACCACCCCTTTAATTTGCATAAATATCCATAACCTTAACTCAGTAGTTGAAGCAGCTTTACCACCTCAAATCTTTTTGGGAATGATACAACAAGCTTTCCACATCTGCATTTGGCAATTATCTGCCATTCTACTCCTCACCTCTCAAGCTCTGTCAGGTTGGATGGGGGCCAAAAGACATTTTCAGGTTTCTCCAGAAATATTTGACTGGGTTGAAGCCCACGCTGTGGCTGGGCCACTCAAGGACATTCACAGAGTTGTCCATAAGCCACTCTTACTGTGTGCTTTGGTCAATGTCCTGTTGGTAGGTGAACCTTCTGCCCAGTCTGTTTTCATTAAAGCTTTCTCTATATTTTGCTGTGCTGAGCTTTCCTTCTAGTCTGACAAGTCCCCTGCTCCCACCACACTTTGCTGTTGGGAATGTTGGGATGGTGCTGTTCAGGTGATAAGCAGTGCCTGCTTTCCTGCATATATGATGCTTGGAACTGGGGTTCATCAGACCAGAAACTCACAGTCTGATAGTCCTTTAGATGGTTTCTTGCAAATTCGAAGTGGTTTTTTTTTTACGAGAAGATTGAGTCTGGCCTACCCACCATAAAGACCAGATGGGTTAACTAAAGTGACCATCATCTTTTTGGTCACCACTCTAACAAAGGTCCTTTTTCTGTCCTGTCTCTACAGGCAGTTCATTTGAACTCAGTTCTTGGTTTTTGCTCTGATATGCATTTTCATCTGTTCACCTTTTATTTAGAGCTGTGTGCCTTTCCAAATCACAACCAGTTGAATCTGGCAAAGGTTAACTCCACTCAAAGAGTAAGTGACATCTACTAATGATCCTAAGCTAAATTTCAAGTGGCACAGAAATATATGTGAATACTAATGCAGTGTAATCATTTCAGTTTTTATTTTTAATATATTTTTAATTTATTTTAATAAAATAAAGCTATAACAAGCCTGTTTTTTTTTCTTTGTCATTATGGTGTATACGTAGATTGTAGATTGATGTGAAAAAAGTAAGACTGGAGTAATGGCTGCTGACAATTTAGCTTTGCAGCACAGAAATAAATAATATTAATTATTAAAATAGAAAAAAATACATAAATGGAACTCATATTCTTCAATATTAATGTGTTTACTGTATTTTATTACCTTTGACCCCAAACTTTTGAACAGTAGTGTGCTGCTTTGTACTATGTACCATAACAATAAATCTGAATCTAATTTAATATAATCTAATTAGGATGAATTGATTAAACAGTTACACAGCAGTGGAGTAATGCAGTATGCTAGTTAACTAACTCCAAATCAAAGTAGTCTGCTGCATCCTCAGCAACCAAGTACTCGGAATAAAACTGCAACATGCAAACTGTGTTCTGCATTAATGGTTTTGGACTTTTTTTAATGGTATTATTTTTTATTTTTTTTAATAAATCTTAAAAATAAGCTGGACCAAAGGGGACAAGCAGTGTTTTATCTTTCATTCCAGCATTATTTATTCAAATTGTCTGATGCCCACATATCTATGAGGAAATGAGAGAGCGCCGATAACCAGAATCACCAAGTCCCAAAGGTGTGCGGTCTGCATTAGCGAAATTCCAAATACATTCAAAATAGTCCTATTTTATTTTAACATTTGCTTTGAATGACAGTTATTTTCTATTATTTGCCTTGCACATTGACCCCAATTAAAATCACAGAATCCATAAAGCTTTTCTATGTTTTTCTATAGATACAAGTTACAGCTTTTTTTCTGCACCTGAGATAACCTCTGTAAACACACAGCTTTCAGAGATATATCTCTGATTGTGTTATGAATATTAATGGCATGTAATTATACAACTTCCCAGTGGGTAGATTTTGGAGGCCTTATAGATTAGCAGCCCATTGGCCTGTATGAATACTAATGGCCGACAGTGCAGATCCACAGAGAGTCTACTGATTAACCTGTGCTTTAGTTGCATCGCAATCAAGCAATCAATAGTCTGTATCTGGTCTTGTGCATATTGCAACAAACTTTCTAGAATTACAACAAGGCCAGTTTTCCCCAACACTTGGGGAAATTCTTGTATATATTATTGCACGGTCTTATACCGTATTCAAAAGAATAGTAAACACAAAAAATCATATTTGATCTACTCACCCTCACCAATGAAATTATTTTAAGACTCTTTATGCCAGAATTAAATACATGTGATCTCAAATCACATTTAAGGGTATAGCTCACCAATACTGTCATCATTGACTCATCGCCAAACCTGTATGACTTTCTTTGTTCAGTGGAAAAACTATATCAGTTTTAAAAAAGATTTTTTTTTTTTCTACAATGGAGGTCAAGAATTTGTTTCTGAAGCACGTGAACATTGTGCTAAATGGTTTCAGTAAACAAATTCAAATTTTTATGCTCAACAAACTTAAATAATTATGTACTGTAGCGGTTGTTTAAAACACCAACAGACTATACAACTAGAATACAAGAATACAAAAGGAATTGTGCAAGGAGCCCTACTGTCAAACTGTCCCATGAAAGTCTGATTCAACACAGACGGAACTCAAAGGACAGGGGTGGTTTCAGGACATTTACAAATGATGAGCCTCGTGTTGATCTTAAGATCTGGACAAATCTTGAATTTTAAAGACTATAAAAAAAAAAAAAAAGTTAATTGAAGGTGACATAACATATTATGCAAGATAAAAATGTTTTGATATTCAAATAAATACTTCAAGCTAAAATATTTATTAAAGTTAAAGGAATGGTTTACTCCACCCCAACCCCCCACCCCCCCCCCCCACCCCAAAAAAAAAAAAAACATTTACAGTATTTACCTCCATGTCACTCCAAACCTGTATGACTTTCTTTTGAAATTTTGAAGAATGAACTGGTTGTTTTCATCAATGTAAAGCAAGCATCAGAAATGTTTTTTGTATAGTATTATTTATATATTTTATATTTTAATTTGAACGTTTTGTTCATTTGAATATGTATTTATTATAAGCTTTTGTTTTAAAAATATTTCTATTTAAATATATTTTTTATTTTTATTATAGTAATTTTAGGATTAATTTTAGAATTTAATTTCAGTCTTTTGCCAAGGAAACATTTAGAATTTTCATTTCAGATTTAAGTTTTACATCTAATATATATATATATATATATATATATATATATATATATATATATATATATATACTGTATATATATATATATATATATATATATATATATATATATAGTATTTTAATTTACAGTTTTTAATAGTTTAAGTTTTTGTTATCAATAACAACACTGGGGAAAAAAAACATAAACGTATCATCAAAACATAGAATAAAAGGAGCCCACAATTTACAACATCTTGCAATAGCTTTGTGTGAAAACATAACCACACAAGCAAATATTTCTAACAGAACTTTACAGTCATTATGTTTGTAGGCCAACCTAGAAGAGACTTTCGCATTTTGTTCTATAATTGTAAGAATGCATAATTGTAGTATTTATTTTCCTAAATTTTAATAATCAAAAACAAATTACAATAAAAAATAAAAGTTGACCAGACAGGATATCTTCAGTTCAGGGACGTGTATTCAAATATAATTTCTTATTTTTTTCTTTTGATTTTGTAGTGAAAAAATATGTTTTATTAAGATTCATGTCACATATGATCTACAATAGGACAGCACTCAAGGTTTCCATAACATCACTGCACACCATCTGCTGAAAATGATCTCTTCTGCTTTTTTCCAGAGGAATGAAAGCTCAAATTTATACTTCAAAAGCACTAGCTGCACATTTCAATTTAGAAAGGCAGGACAAGAAATGCAAAAACACAAAGGAACTTAAAGATGTTCTCTTTCTTTTAAAAGACAGCTATGTTCTATCTCTGTTCCACTTAAATAACATAAAATTATTTAACCAGGTTTCACACAGCCTTCAACCATCACAGGCTGTCAGAGGTATTTCTCAGTTCTCTCAACCCCATCATCTCTTATCAGATCTCATTTGGAGCCATTACAGTCATTCTAACCATCATTAGATGGACAGTCTCAACAAAAAGGACTAAAATAAATATGATACCAGCTGTTAACTGTCTGTGCGCTTCTCAAGTGATCTAACAGTGATGCATTCTCCCTCACAGACAGATGAGAAGAAATAACAGGGAACGTGGATGGATGTCAGATGGATATTGATAATAAAGCCTTTACATCCTGTGGGAGCGTGGTCCAGATTACTAAGACGGACAGAGAGTCAGTGGCAAAACAAACAGAACAACAGGAGACATTAATCCTCAAAACACAGGTTGAAGTTAAAGATTACATGAAGAAAAGGACGGAGAATGGGAGACAGAGATACACGTTTGAGCATTAACTCTGAAGGTTATGGCGACCAGCAGTGAGAAATGACAAGCTGTGAAAAGTAATGTGGACGAGCACAGCCAAGGCAGGAGGAGGGATCCTGCTCCAGTGCTGCAATACATGAGAAAGAGACACAGGAGATATAAAACCCTGGATAGCAAGGAAATGTGGAAAGAAAGAAACCAAAAAGGGCAAAAACAACCGAGAAAAGAAAACAAGGTTGAGGAATCAGGTGCAACACAAAGGGGTCATATCACAAAAGGTTTTTTTTTTCACCTGAGGTTGATTTATGATGTCAGTAAAGATCTCTTGGACCATAAAGTCACAATGGAGATTTTCAAGACCATTGTCAAGCTTATCTTTGAACTAACCATAAAAGCTTGTCCAAGTAAACATGTTTTCATCTTTCAGACTGTAAAATGTTACAGAATAAGCTACTTTAACCGCTTATTAATGCTAAATGATCTTTTTGACTGGAAAGAGAAATGTTAAGACCTTAAAATGTATTACTGAATGTATTAAAATAAAGGGAACACATAAAAGTCAATCTGATCATATCATAGTTGCACTTGGTCTCGTGCTGTATCGCGTACCTTGTCAGTTTCATGAGCTTGCTTGGCTCTTTGTTTTGATAAACAGTAAAGCATGTTCAAGCACCAGCAAAAGATTTGTATAGTGTAAAGAAATACTGTTTAAGAGAAGCAGTCAATCAGCGGAAGTTAAAAGCAGCATGTAAGTGTATTTATTCTGTACTTAACAGTGCTACTGACACTCTCTGCTCCTCAGTCTGCCCCCTATCTTCCAGGCCAGCCCGTACCACCCCATCAGCCCCTTGATTATCTGTTGTTCTCCACAACAATCGTTCAAAGCTCAGGGGTGCAGAAACCATATGGTTCAAATCAAAAAATCCTACTGACCTTCATGTTCATCAGTCACTCCTCTCTTCCTTCTCTGCTTATGTTTCCACTGCTAAAATGACATACTATCACATCAAAATTAACAATTCGTAAAATCTCTATAAAACATTTTACTCCCTTCTTTGTCCTCCTCCTCCCCCTCCATCATCAACTCTAACAACTGATGACTTTAATAAAATTGTATTTTTCGTTTTCTTTATAAAAAGCCTTTAACACTAGCATCCTCTATTCTTTTTTCTATGCTATCTTGTTGTTTTCTTTTTATTTATTATAAAAAATGACCCTCTAACAATAGCATTCTCTAGTCTTTTGACTAAAAAGACTTAAAAAATAAAATAAAAAAGACACTCTAACACAAGTGTTCCCTATTCTTTTTCTATTCTATCTACTTGTTTTCATTTAGTTTATAAAAAAAAAATTCTCACAGAACTTTATTGCCCTTTTGTTGGTTTTAATTGCTTCTGTTCTCCTCATTTTTTTAAGTTGCTTTGGATAAAAGCATCTGCTAAATGATGTTATGTAAATGTAAATATCAGAGACTGTGATCTTATATTTCACTCCACTGTCACAAAGTCACACGCACCTCATCTGTAGCTTTAAATCATGAATGTGATTTAGGCCTAACCTGGTTCCATGCCCATTGAAACATCAGTTTCCTCTGAACAGTGAGTGTTTAGACCCCCACTACAACAACATAAGTCATGACAGCATCATAAAAATCACTTAGAACTGGCACAGCATCAAAACAGCCTGAACAATTTAGAAGATGAACTGATGAAGGTTGTAACGACCAGATGAAAATGTTTCAGCGAAATGAGCTATGAACTCAATAAACAACCTTCACACCCAGTGCAGTGAGATCCAGGGATGATAAATGAAAAAGGAAACTCAGAAATGATTTTGTTTTCCTGTGAACAAAACAACAACAATTTTTTTTTTCTTGTGTCTTAGTTTAAAGGGATAGTTCACCCAAAAATCAAAATTATGTCATTAATAACTCACCCTCATGTCGTTCCAAACCAGTGAGACTCATCTTCAGAACACAGTTTAAAGATATTTTAGATTTAGTCCGAGAGCTCTCAGTCCCTCCATTGAAACTGTGTGTACGGTATACTGTCCATGTCCAGAAAGGTAAGAAAAACATCATCAAAGTAGTCCATGTGACATCAGAGGGTCAGTTAGAATTTTTTAGCTAGAATAGCTAGAATAGCTTGTTTCCTATAGGAAGTGAAGGGGATGAGATGACCCAGATATGTTCACCCGTTAATGTTAGGGAATGTTTTCCATTAGCCTCTGCGATCTCACTGGCTTGAGAAGACGAGAGCCATAGCAACCAGCTGAGCATCACGGCTCCTCTCAGTCTCACTAGTGTGGGGAAGAGTTCAGGATTTCAAAGACCGTCATCACAATGGCACCTGCAGTTGAGTTAAAAATTTTCAAAAATAACATGGAAATATTAGCACATACGTTTTGTATAAATTCATTCTTAAAATACAAGCAGCGAATTTCTGTGCAAATTCTTCATGAAACCATTCTCCTTTTTTTTTTTATAAATTCAATTTCCACAAATGCAACAATTTTCATCTGAATAAATACATTTATGCATTTAGCAGACGCTTTTATCCAAAGCGACTTACATTGCATTCAGGCTAACAATGTTTTCCTAACGTGTTCTCTGGGATTCAAACCCCCACATTTGCACTTGCTAACGCAATGCATCTACCTCTTGAGCTACAGGAACACTGGATTTGAGAATGATTTACACTGTTCGCTCTGCTCTTCTTTCATTAACGAGCCTCGATGTTTGTTTAAACGAGTCTACATGAATAAAAATCAGCACAGATATGAAAAAAAACTCTAAAGATATTGTTATTGTAAGATAAGATTGTAAGATAAGATATGCTCTGTTCTAAAAACTCTAAAGATATTACAGCAAACCTAAAGGCGAAAAACGATCAGTCAAAGGGCATTTCTGAACCGCTGCCCTGACTTTTTCTCTCTTTTTTAGGGTTGTCACAGAGACAGGTGTGACTCAATTCATCTCAATCCTCAATTAAATTATCAATTCATTGAGATTAAACGATATCGATCTGTCAGGGACTATGGGGTATTTTGTATTATGCATAGTTTTAAAAAGTAAAGGGAAATTGATTTTGATAACAGCATTTAAACCCTTGAAGTTGAGTGCTTAAGAAAGAAAGTAAAGATAAAAAGAGAGTTTTTAACAGAGAACTCATGCACATAGCACTTAGCGGCAAGGACAGATGGACATCATTAGTACACTGAACTCAACAGCTCCCCTGTTATTTTCACTTTACACTGGGCCTTGAACTGTCTACAGCACTTTTTGCTAGTGAAAAAAATAACAAATTCTAGAGATTTAGCCTTCAGTGTCACATGTTCAGGGATTTAGTCTGAGCTAAGAATGAATCTCAGGAGTGTTTGGGTGTTAAATAGTAAAACTCAGAAAGGCAGTACTTGTGAAAATTACTTTTTTTTTGCTTGCACAAGCTTCATGAGCCCTGCCTCTATTAAGCCAATCATATTTCATTGTGTTGTTGAATGGTTTATAGCTTGTTGTGTTGAAATTAAAACATGCTTCAGACCAAAAGCTGAGATATATTAATTTCCATATGCCTGCTAATAAAGTGCTTGATTGAAACTGAAATGAGGGCAGATTTATCATCCAACTCTCCCCTGTAGTTATTTGCTTTTTTCTTTCAGCATGGCACACCAAGCTTTACACATTGGGTGGTAAATGTTTCATGATCCCGTTTCGCCCAGCTGTTTCTTGACATGCATATTTAATTTCTTTTGTTGGTTTCCAATATTTGATTACAATAACCAGGAGCTATAGTGGGCAACAGTGTTTCAACATAAAAGAGAATCTACATTCTTTCTTTTTCTGAAGAAATTGCTGTGTAAAAGTCACCACCATGTGACCACATCACCAACAGTGATTTTTTTTCTCTTATACTCTTTGGCACATTGTTTTGTTTTGTCTGATTTTAAGCAAAAATCTAAAAGAATTAAAACATATAACAAATCTTATTATAGGACACCTTTTTTATTTTTTTGAAAAGCAAGGGGAGCTGTATGTTTAAAAGACAGATGCACAAATGTGCTTCTCTTTATCATCACGATCTAGTGGAAACCAAAAAAGAAAGAAAGAAAGAGGCACATCACAGTACTTGCAGTGTTATTCAACTATTAAAGTTTAACTTTTTTTTAATTCCCTTTAAATTACATTTTATTTTTAATTACATTTTACTAGTTTTAGTTATTTTACTGACATTTTTATTAGTTTTTATTATTATTAAAATAGGTCTGCATAGTTTTTATTTAAATTTAGCTTTAGTTATTTTAGTACTTTAACTTAAACTAAACTAAATTGGGAAACGTTGCCTTGGCAAATAGTTGAAATAAGATAACTTTAAGGCTTTTTTTTGTAATTTATTTCAGTAAAAGTTTAATTGAAACTTTAACCCGCTGTGTAAAGCTGATTGTTGTTAAAGAATTTTTGCCAAACAGGGTAAGAAAAATAAACTTTGTAAAATAAAAATATTCCACAATTTTGCTTCTTAAGTTAATGCTCTTAATGCTAGTTAATATTTTATGGATGCTTTATATTTCTACAAGAAAGCAAGACAAACTACTCATTAATTCTTCACTGTATGATAGTCAAAGATATGTCTCAGGGTTCTCCTTCAGTGGGAGTCTATTGGACATTTAAGGGAGATATATTGTCCATCAGGTGAAGTAACTCCCCTGTAGTTTCAGTTACTGAACAGTAGACTACATTACTAAGCGATTCAGCTGAAAGTCAATTTTTATTATTAATATTTTTTTTATTTTTTTTTTTATTTACTGTTTTCTAAAATCATCCTTCATAAAGATATAGAACATTTTGTGAAAATATAACCTTTATATCTTTAATATTGACTGAGTAAGTCAAATATTGAAATCATAGTGAAATTAATGGTTGATGCTCGTTATCTCATAATTAGGTTTTGAGACTTTAGCCTGGATTTCACAGACAGGGTCACATTTTATCTTAGTAAAACTGCCTTTGTGACTACAAAGTCGCATTACATAACATTTAATTTTATTCAGTTGCTCTGATCAAGTGTAAAAGACAAGGCGGTGAATCATGGTGCTATAAAAGACAGTTTTATAGAAAAGGAGAGAAATGGAGCAAGAATGAAAGGATGTGCTGTGTTAGCTATATTCAGAACAGGTATAACCCAGTCTCATTTCGCCTGGTTAATGCTCAATAAAGCAATATGTCAAACTGTAGAGTAGGCTTGCATTATATTATATGTATAATCAAAGTCTGGCACAAATGCACATAAATTTAAAATGCCCCTCTGAATGTAGAGAGCACAGGAAATCAAATACATAGAAAAGGTGACTCCTGTGTCAATATTCTAGCTAACAATGGCCAAAGGTCAAAGATCATGCTATATCATTGCATTGAGGCTAGACAGCTAGATTACAGTGCTCTCGTCCAGATGATTAAGGTCTACCAGCAGATATGTGACTGTAGCTCCCACTGTTCACCTTGATTGGCTTGTTCCTGAGCACAGAGGTTGGGAAAGTTCGTCATCATCTGTCACAGGGGGTGGCCTGTTTGACAGCTGGGTACACATTGACCTTTGGTGAACAGTATTTCACAGTCAAGCTGCAGGTGCAAAGTGCCAGTCAGAGCCTGAACATAAAGCCAAGATGATATATTTGTACGTTCCTGGAATGCATATAAAATTCCTGGAAAGGCGAATGGCTATCAAGGTTTCTTTAGAGGCTTTTATGATTGTGCAGACTTCTGTATAGGCAATTGACTTGCCATATAAATTTTATCTTAAAAAGGCCAATCATCTTTGTCTTTGATCTCATAATTTGAACGTACAAATTGAGTGAAAATGAAGATGAAAATCTATGTTTTTTTTTGTGTTTTTTTTACAATTATTTGTCAACTTCATAAACTAGCATTGAGAACTGAACCTAACGTAAAATTGAAACTAATCATGACATTGTGAACTATTAGAGAAAGTGTGGGATGTTTTACTTGCAGGCATGGCATCAGTAGAAATTTGCCACTATTAGTTCAGTATCTATACCTGACAAACTACCTTTTTTTTACCAAATCATTTGACTGCATGACAGATTTGAAAAATCTGTTTTTCTGCATGCCATCAGTCACAATCCAAGCACAGTTATATTAATGCTAAGAAACAGCATCCTGGGATCATTTTATTCTGTTGGGCCCACCATCTTATGGTACCCTCATAAAGAGTCCCGTGTGTACAACGTCTATGAGGTTGCTTGAGAGAAAGGAGAATATATTTCATTTTTCCTCTAGTTTTCCTTTTCCATATGGTCTCTGGCACCTAAACCCATTCTCGCAGCATCTTGAGACTGCTGCTTGACCTCATCTGTCTAACTTATCCATTTTTCATGCACGAGATTCTATGTTTGTGTGTGTATGCTTGTTTTATTGGACTCTTTCTATTATGCATAACCAAGCACTGAAGCCCTCAACTTTATTAATAATATTAACTCAATTTAAAATGCCTGGCAATTGACTCTTAAAATGAGGCATTGCTTTGGGCGCTCTCATTCCACAAACAGCTTTGTTTAGCTAGAAACAAAATCTTAAAAATGTAAGCAAAAAAATGCATATGTCATTTTGAAGGACACTACAGTCTTTTGTAGAATACTATCACCAACCATGTGACCTCTGCAACTCACTTTAGGATGAAACTAGATGATGCATTCACTAAACATGAGTAACAACTACAAACCTTAATGTTCATTCTTAATCATGTTGAAGGTAATTGGAATCAAAATTTATATATGATCACAGTGTAAATATATATATGTGTGTGTGTGTGTGTGTGTGTGTGTGTGAAGTACTAAAGAAGGGAGAGTGTAATGATTACACATCTATATAAGTGAACTGCATAATGCATATTGATCTGAGCTGTGAAAATCAAGAAAAGAGTTCACAACACTCAAGCCACCACATCAACATAAATTCATTCTGGAGCCACAAAGAGTTGCACTGCCCCCTAGTGATAGACACTAAAGACTTTTATGAACTGAAATGTTTTCTAAGCCACCAATTTTTATTATTTATTTATTTGTTTGTTTTTTACCATGGAAATCATATTCCTTGGGACAAACATAATTTGTCTTTAAAGCTATTATTGGGGTTTCTCAAGCACTGAACATCAGTTCATCAAAATTGTTTTACTTAATAGGTCTTTGACATACTAGCTAACAGGTAAGTGGACACAAGTGTAACAATTCTATGAGGAGATTCAATACACAAAGAATATTGAATATTCGTTCAAATATCAAATAGTAAATGGTTTAAAATGATAATGTGTTTTTAAAGATCTCACTTGCAAGTGAAATTTGTCTAGTAGTTTATTTTTTGCTAAAGTCAATTTTTGGTAGACCAAAATAAGTCTTATATACACCAAAATGGTGTATGAAAAAAGCTTTCCTTCCAATATACCGGCTGCCCTCACCTTTTGAGAAAGGATGAAATGGTTTGTTTCTCTAGCAACACAGCTTTTGGTTGTGGTTTCCTAGGTTACTGTGGGCTTTCTGAAGATGTCATGTTAAAAAGCCCTCTTTCATGGTTCCCTTCAGGATTGTCAAAGCTGGAGTACTTCCTTTGAATCAAATAAAGTAAATGTGACGTAAATGAGCACCAGAATAATGTCAAACAGGTGAATGGTCTCACAGTCTGAAATGCTAAAAAGAGCTTCTAGACTGAAAGCACTTTTATCAGCAACCAGCGAGGGCAGGTTAATTAAAAATTAACAGCTGCAAGAAAAGTAATCACTAGACCTGGGGTATGACTGTCATTTTTGGTGCCTGTACTGTTGGCCTATTTAAATCACACTTTATGTGAAGTTCACGATACTACAGTACCTGGCACCAGGAGGAAAAAGCACCTGTTTAACTGTTATTGTACACCAGATGATGACAACGATGGCCATTCAGTGAACCAAGGTGCAACATTTGTTCAACAAACCTTTTTCTGCCTTTCCAAACAGGGGAAATAATAAAACTGCTTTAATAAACCAATGATGTCCCAAGTGGACTGAAAAAAAAATTGGAAGAGTTGCAGCCACAAGTCACAGACATCCCCTGAGCTTCTTCAAACATCTGCTTCTCTGGTCTAACAGTCCCTCTGGTCCTTTATGGGCATCAATAAAAACAGAGGCTGAGGAATTGAAAAGTAATGGTAAAGGAATTTGTACAATACATTCTCGGTAAGACTCCGAATATCCATTTCTAATTCAATATTCCAAATATAAACTCAACTCAATTCACAACTAATTCAATGAAAGTTCAGGTTGAGTCTGCACTTCCAGATCTCACAACTTTCCTGTAGACACAGTGTAAAGAAAAACATAAAATAACTATAAAACACACAAACAGTAAACTAATGGCTATATTTTGTGAAGAAACAACTTGTTACAAACCTTCTACAGCTCATATCATTACAGCATGTAGCCCTACTAAACTTAGGTCCATTCTCCAAACAGTAAGACTGGAAGAAAGGCCCAGCACAGCATAACGGACAGCGTTTCCATAACCAATTTAATCTATTTCTGACTAAGGTGGTCTAAAATAGTCGCATAGCATCATAGCAAAGGCTATACAATTACAGAGAAAAAAAACTAAGGAGAGGACAACAAGTCAAGAGCTTGCCACAATTATACTAATTGTTATACTAAAATGTAAACAACCTTTTAAGTTATAACATTTGGACAATTTATAATTATTTTAACATTTTTTTACTTTATAATTTCTTTTTTTTTTATCTTAGTCATTGGATATTCTTACTGAAATGCAAACATAGCCATATATTAATTTTGCCTGTATCCTAGTGTCAAAATGTAAGTTTGTATTCTCAACAATTAATGTAAATTTTAAAAGATGTATTATTTTATATGGTTTGGATAAAAAATTAGGTTCGAAATCCTTACAATGTACAATGTCTCCAAAGTGCTCAAAAGTATTACATATAAGGAACTGTTTAAAAAGATACAAAAAAAAAGCATGCAGCATGAAGGCAAGCATGTTGAGATCATAATGAAGAGCTTTGCTTCTGCATGACACAGCATTTATGTTGTTATGTGTCTGTACAACTTGACAACGACTGCCAAACGGGCCAAGCGCAAAATAAACGAATCAAAAGTGTACGAACATAATGTAATGGCTGACTAAGTGATTATGATGTTTGAACATTTTTGGTCATTATAGCATATCATTAACATTCTTTTTAAGTCCAAAAAATAAACAATCCAAATGGAATTATGAGATTTAATCTGACAAGAAAATGTAACACAAAGTTGAACGCGCAACATTACCAATCCATCGAATTTGCATCCATTTTCTTCGCTTTAATAGCATTACAGTTTATATATTTCGTTTCTATTCAAACACTGTCTAACACAAGTAAATAAGTTACTTCTTAAAAATAAAATGGCAAATAAACACCCAAACTGAATATAATAAATACTCAGGCAAACAAACAACAACAGTGGCTTGAATGTTATAATTTGTGAATGGAGAAAAAATCTTGTCAATGCTGCTAGACATCCTGCTGATACAGCACTAAACAAAAAAAAAAAAATCAGTGAAACATTAAAAAAAACGACTCATATGAACGTTTAAGAAACAGTAAAAGTAGGTTCACAAATACTGGATGGCTTGACTATAGGAAAGATGACTGGCTGGGAATGAAGAGTCTTTGGGCAGAAGAGCAGGAGATGGATAGGGGAGGTGAGATGGAGGCCATGGGGTATGCTGGGTAAGGGACAGACCTACATCCAAAGGACAGGAAACCAGAGCCAGAAGGTGCATGAGGAGAAACATTCACAGGGGTGCTGGGTGAACTGATAGAGCAATCTGTTACACAAACACACACAGAAAAAAACAACTGTTAACGTGCATCTGAAACACATCAATTTTGGATATCAGTCAGAATTTGATATTTACAATAACATTTAAAGTCTGTTAGACTTTTTAGACTGTTTTTAAAGGAAGACCCTTATTTATTAATATTGGTTTATATATCATAATACATTATAAAACATTCATATTGTGAAATATTATTACAATTTAAAATAACTGTTTTCTATTGTAAGATTATTTCAAATGTAATTTATTCCTGTGATTTTTCAGCAGCCATTACTCCAGTCTTAAAGGCCATGTTGCAGGGTTAATTTTTCAACGAATTTGTGCAATTTGCTTGTTGGTAATAAACATTTAAACTGTTATCCATTGTATTTTATGTTGTTGGGTATCACAAAACGGAATATAATACGAAAAAGTAGGTACTATCTTACAGCGTTTGCAACGATTCTCCTTTCCCCCACAATGCATTGCGTCACGTTGGGGAGAGAATTTCCAAAGCTCGCATTGAGAGCATTGAGAGTGACTAGAGAGACGAGTAGTAGACGAAAGTATTCAGATAGCGCAGATTATAGATAAATAGATAAATAGATAGATATATATAGATAGATAGACTAAATATATAGATAGACAGACAGATAGATATATAGGTAGATATCGTCCAACAGCGACCAAAACGCACTCACTTCCATACATCAGAGGTGGGTAGAGTACCCAAAAACTGTACTCAAGTAAAAGTAAAAGTACTTCTAGAAATATTTACTCAAGTAAAAGTAAAAGTACTAGTCTTGAATAGTTACTTGAGTAAGAGTTAAAGAGTATCGGATAAAAAATCTACTCAAGTAGTTAGTTACTAGTTACTTTGGGTCATATATACTGAGCCTATTTTTATTTAGATATATAGATAAAATGTATGTAATGTATGTGTGCGTGTATAAATGTATATATTTCATCAGCCTTTACTCCAATTTATGTAATTTATTATAAAACCCTGTCTGTTTACTTAAGTAACAGATATAGGTGTCATGCCATAACATATTTTTAATACGACTGACTTTATATTAAATGTGAATTTAACATTGAAAGTTAATGTGATATAAATATTGCTACTAATCTTTCATTGTTCAGAAAGAGAGCAAATAACATTTACATTATTAAAGATAATTTTCACTGACAGTCTAGATTTCAATCACTCTCAGAAACTCCCATTAAAATCACTGAAACTGTTAACACTGTGAAATCAATATCTTAATTAAAGATTCGTACACACATCTGCACTTTGTTGTTCCTGCGAGAGAATTCGCCAGAAAGAGGTATTCAGTCAGGAGCGAGTGAAGGAAGCACCGGCATTTTAGCGATGACTCATCGGAACGCCTCTTGTGATTGTATTAAAATTAATAAAATCTTAATCGGCTATTTTTTGTCTTTTGGAAGCTGCATTCAACTTGACTCCCCTCTGTTATAAGTTACACGTACAACAAACTAATGTCACAGTGGTATCGTGTACTGTAATCGAATGTAGCCCAAGTTATTACCTGTTAAACAGTAGACAGCACACGCGGTGTTCATCTAATAAGGATCTCCATCGCTAGCAAATAATAGCCTTTGCAGATTTCAATTCAGTGCAGTTCCAGACACGTTTTCAACGCTCTTTCTGTTCTTAAACGTTACAACTCCGAGTGAACCACTTCAGACGCTCAGCGCGTGCGGCAGGGAACTGAACGACTCATTCAAACTGATTCATGAACCAATTCACTCGTTTGCCAATTGGTTTGATCAAGCCTTTGAACAGAATAGACTCAAAAGAATGAATCATTCGCGAATGGGCATCGCTCATTGCCCAGAGAAAAGTAGACGGCGCGTTTGGAATAAACTGAAGCATTATAACATTTATTGCATTAAGATAAAGTAACGAGAGGAGCGTAACACACAGTAACGAAGTAAAACTACAGATTTTTCCCCAAAAATTTACTCAAGTAAGAGTATAAAGGACCCATCTTTAAATATACTCCGAAAAGTATTCGTTACCCCAAAAAATTACTCAAGTAAATGTAACGAAGTAAATGTAACTCGTTACTACCCACCTCTGCCTACAGCACAAGCTTTCCAACGCAGTTTCCATGGGACAGCACCGCCCACACAAGCACCTGCCAAACACAACGACAGACACGCAGCTACGTTTGTAACATTTTCACCGGAGGAAGAGATAAACGGTTAGAAACGGCCATATAGCTAGCATGATGCCTTCTATTTCTAGATGACAAAGACAAAGTTTACCAGTACTACGACACTATGACAAAGGTTATCGGTACTTATCTGAACTAACGTCATGATCACTGCCACTAGATATAAAGAAAATGTTGATTTTTCACTCGGTGCTACTCAATGACAGTAAAAAAAAAAAAAAAATATATATATATATATATATACATATATATATATATGTGTGTCGTTATTGTGCACTGCTGCTCATGACTAGCTCCAGTGCTCATTGCTGCATTGCTAAATGATAGCAACTCACCAGGACACTTCACCAACTCTCCACTCATTCTCCTCCGACCATGCATTTAATTGGCTTTGACGGCCATCAGTTCTTGGCAATTCCTCATTTGCCCTCTCACGTCTGGCAGGTTCGAAATTATACTGCTGCGGGCCATCATACATGTTGGTTCTTTTCACCTCTTCCTCATCCCAGTTATTATCACAATGTTACATTGTCCTTAAATCTTTTTTCAACGTTTTCAACTGAGGCTACCTTTGCTCCACTTCTCCCCAACGTGACGTCATCACCGAATTGCGTAAAGAAAATCGTTAATACCAAAAACGTAAAAAACTGTTCTTTAAGACCATTTTTGAGACATTTTAAAAATTATATACATATCTTGAGTGATTTATGTACCCATTAATCGACAGTGGTGGTTAACCTGCAACATGGCCTTTAACTGTCACGATTTATCAAACTTCTTTATATATGTTGAATTTGTTATCTCGTTATTATCATCAATGCTGAAAACAGTTGTGCTGCTTAATATTTTGGGGGAAACTGTGACTTTTTTTAGGACTTTTTGATGAATGGCATTTCTTTGAAAGAGAAATCTTTTGTAACACTGTAAATGTATTTACTGTAACTTTTGTTCAGTTTAATTGTCTTTGCCGAATTAAAGTAATAATTTCTTAAAAACTTGCTGACCCAAAGTTTTATAATTTTGCATGCTCATTTGGTCTGTTTTTATTTAGTCATCTAACACTCACAACAAATTTAAAAGCACTAATAATTAAACAACAGTGTTAAAGGCAAATCTTAAAATAAATATCCATTCTTTGTACTGTAATTTATAATATTGTGATGCTTACATTCAGTGCATTTAAATTATGTTTTTAAATGACTAGTTTTTAATGTTTAATTTTATGTAGACAAAACAAAAGTGTAGAATTTTATGATTGGTCAAACTGTCAGTCATGACATTAAAGTAATTATCATCTTATACTGTATACATCAACCTGAATTTTAATATCAGTGCACTCCTAATCTGTATAAAAAGGCTGTACAGAAAAAAAAAACTACAGAAACCAGAAAACAATTGAAATAAACTAACCCAGGTTCCAGAGTGCATTCTGGGCAGAAAGTTCCTTGGCGTCCTCCAGTATGGTGCAGGCTTTATCAGGCATGAAGCTGCTTCTGGTGCTGCTGATAACCACTTTGTAGATGAGAAGCATTTTCCCCTCTTGTCCGGCTAGGGAGTGGAGATGATACTCCGGCAGAGACCAGTTATTCTTTTGGCAGCAGTAATCAAGCAATGACACAGCTGAGCTCAGCTGGCTGGACTTCAGGCTGTTCAGGCTGACTGGGACCAAAGTGGATCCAGGCAGGAACGGATACACACAGCGATCTAAGTCTACTGCATATGGGCTGCCTAAGTGAGGCGGCAGGCTGAGAGGCCGCACGGTTAACCCATCAATTACTGCTCCTGTTCCCAAGCCGATGGTCACGTCATCTCTGTTCTGGAACAAGAAGTTGGAATCACTGTAGTTTTCAGTAGCTGCCACTCCACCATAGCTATTCCGCAACCCAGATCTCTTAGTCCCGTCTTTGCTGACAGGCTTAGCAAGAGTCACCTCAATGGGCGAACCATCTATAAGTTTCCCATTCATGGACTCGAGAGCGATTAGGGCATCCTCGCGGTTATAGAAGTGGATGAAGGCATAATCTGTCAGCTTCTTAACCCGTTCCACAGAGCCAGGCTTCATGCGTGAGAACTCAGAGCGAAGCGTCTCCTCCGTGGTGCTCAACATGAGATTACGAACATAGAGGACTCGCACTCGTTGCATGGTTTCCTCGTCTAATTCCTTTTCTGGTTCGGCCCAGTCAACCTGGATGGTGTGACCCCACAACTGAAATGTTCCTGAAACATCAAGATGACAATGATACACAGCAAGTTGCATGTTGAAAAGACAATGTCATTGTCAGGCCCTCATAGATTTTCCCTCAATAAAAGTATATAAACAGTGATGCTTGTTTGCTTTCTAGGTTTTCATTGTATTTACTGTAAATGTGTTTCCCATTCAGGAGAAAATGGGTAGAAATGATTGTCCATTAAGCTGAAAATAACCCAGAATACACCCAGAACAGTATCTTGCCATGCTTCTCCAGCCACCTATCTGTCTGAAATAAAATTGATTACAAAAATATCACATACATGACTTTTTTCAATTAATTTTCCGTGGATTTCACAGCAAAGATCACCTGTCTTACTTCCATAATCTGGTGTATCCTGAATCAACTAAGATACTTTGAAATATAAAAATGAAGGATTGCGGCAGGGACTGTCCATTGAGAATCTGAAATCTGAATTGTGAAAAGTTGTCATTACATACATATAGTGGTCAGAAGTGTGGTATACCGTATTTTTCGGTCTATAAGTCGCACCTGAGTATAAGTCGCATCAGTCCAAAAATACGTCATGATGAGGGAAAAAACATATATAAGTCGCACTGGACTATAAGTCGCATTTATTTAGAACCAAGAGAAAACATTACCGTCTACAGCAGCGAGAGGGCGCTCTATGTTTTCATTGTAGACTACAGGAGCACTGAGCAGCATAGAGCGCCCTCTCCTGGCTCTAGACGGTAATGTTTTCTCTTGGTTCATGTCTCTTAGTTCATTTTTTCTCATTTCCTGTCAAATTAATTTTGATAAATAAGTCGCACCTGATTATAAGTCGCAGGACCATCCAAACTATGAAAAAAAGTGTGACTTATAGTCCGGAAAATACGGTAATTATTTTTTTTTCATGCTTTTTAAAGAAGTCTCTTATGCTCACCAAGGCTGCATTTATTGGATCCAAAACAGTGATATTGTGCATAAAAATTAAAAATAAAATTTTATTTCTATTGTAATATATTTAAAACATTTTTTTTTCCTGTAATGGCAACGCTGAATTTTGAATCATTGAATCATTACTCCAATCTTCAGTGTCACATGATCCTTCAGAAACCATATGTTGATTTAGTGCTCAAGAAGCATTTCTTATTATTATCAATGTTGAAAACAGTTGTGCTGCTTAATATTTTTGTATAATCATTCTTTGACGAATGCAGCCCCAAAATTATGAGCAATAGAAATAGTGATGCTTACCATATAATGAACCACAAATAATTTTTTATATATATTTCTACTGTGCACCTGGTATGAGTTTCCTGCGAGCCATGGCAGCTGCTTTGTGGGATTCATACTCAACAAAGGCAAAGCCACGATTCTTCATCCTGTCCACTGCACTGGAATACACAATCACATCTACGACCCCTTCAGTCACCTGCACATAGTTATAATAGGAAAACGATTAGACTTTAGTTTATAACTAACTGGTTTATTATTGTTTCTGTGATGTAATTAGTCAATTTTAATCAAGGTCAATTTCTTGTTGTTTTTTTCCCCACTAGATGGTGCTAGATAGTGTAACACAATGTCTTTCATATTGTATCTATATCTTTCATATGGTTTTAGTGAAGTAATGTGTGGCCAAGTATGGTGTCTCATACTTAGAATTTGGGTCTCAAGGGTCTCACCTCAGTCGTAGAATTGAATGTTGAAGAGAGTGCTGGTCGTTCACTCCCCCAACCATGCGCGTAATTTGCACGGGGGTTACGGGGGTCATGACCCCCCCAAAAATCAGATCCAGCTAATATAACCCCCCCAATATCATCACATCATTCAGATTAAAATAGATATGAAATATTCAGAATGAATACTTTTGTTCATTTTCTTTATTAATTTCATTTGCCAGCAAGAAAGATAGTATCATATTTTAAATAATCTGTAATGTACCCCCCGCCCACCGCACCGATTTGGTATTACCAAAGTCTCTGGTATTACCCAACCCGCTTTCTGTACCAAGTTTGTTCACTATTTTGCGCAGTCGATGGGATGAATGGTTGGAGAAAGCTGACGGAAAGATGAAAAGGACACTGAAAGGCAGCCAGACAACGATTTTTCATTGTTTGTCGACACCAGCCAAAAAAAAAGAAAAAAGAAAAAAAAAAGAAAAACGAAAAATCCTGACCAAACGGAGGTACCCTTAAGTTAGCTGTTAAGTTAGCTCAGCGTTTCTCAAAGTGTGGGGAATAGAAACATGACAAACAGGTTTTGTGCCCATCTTTTTAATTCCTTTATTTATTGACCATACACTCAAAACAAAGACACATTAAAATGTAAGCCTTGACGTTACTTAACCTCTTCACACGTAAGTTTAAAAGTATTTCAAGGCTACCGTTATTGATCGTAGTATCGCTTTATGGTTCCCATGGAGACGCGCCATTCATTGCTTGTCACACCGTAGCCACAATAGTGCTGAATGACTGATGATCTGCTTTTATTTCCTTTTTTATTCAAAATTTCACAAATGTGTTAGCTATAGCAGGATATATCTGATATTCCGATTGTCAAATATGTGCAAGTGGATGTGTTTTGTTGTTCAAACACCTTTATAACGATCGCATTACTTGAGCTGTATGCGCAACGTATTTTAGGTATCTATCTTATTAAAATACCCCAAAAAATACGTACATTATTAGGAATTTACCACCTCTGGTTCAATTTGAGATTATTTTTATTTTTGTTTGTTTGTTTGTTTTTTTGTTGTTCTTTTTGCATGGATTTTGCAAAGTGTCAAAATGAATCAAAGCACAACTAGGTTAATGTTAGTCCACACTTGTATTGATGTTATCAGAGGCTAAATGCAAACACAATTATTATTATTTTTTAATCTAATTTTGAGTCTTATTTCATGCAAAGTGATAATATAATTGCACTTTCATTTTCTTTATTTGAAAATTTTTAATGCTGTTATTTGATGTTAAGTTTTTAAAATGTGATGTTAATAAAATACATTTTAACAGTTAAACTTAAAGCCTAGTTTATTAACATTTTGTTGGGGTGATTGGGGACAGGTGGGGCTCGAAACCCTTTCCTACCTCTGAAGTGGGGAATGGCAGAAAAGTTTGAGAAACACTGAGTTAGCTGATGATTTGTTTTGTTGACTGGAGTTGGCTGGCTAGATGTTCGTTTGCCAGTGTCCTATGAGGTAAAGCCAGAGGGTGCCAGGGACTGTGTAGAACCAATGTCACTGAATTGTAACTGCTGTTTGCTCCAATACAGTCACCCGTTTTGGGGGGGATTGCATAATTAAATTATGCAAATTAGCATGTTACCTTTTACACAAGAAAATAATACAATAAATTAATAAATAAATAAATATGCCGCGAGTTTAACCCCCCCAATGGTAGACCCAAAGTTACGCCCTTGCCCCCCACAAACAATCCCTGCCTGTATCAAGGCTCAAATCTGTGACCTTTGGGTTACAAGTCTGACTCTCTTACCATTAGGCCACAAGTTCTGTGTAGTTTCTAATATGCACAGTTGTGTGATATACTGACCTTCATCATCTCTTCTTGGATCTCTTCCTTTTTCTTGTCCTTCGGGATGGAGCCGATAAAAAGGCGACAGTTGTCTAGACTCACACATACTCCTATGAACTTTCCGGACCGGATTTCATAGTTGTCTAGGAGCTGGATGGCTCGTTGGGCTCCCTCGCGTGTGGTGTACATGACGAAGGCGTAGCCACGGTTCTCCCCACTGAACTCCATCATCAGACGGAACTCATAGATGCGACCAGCCCGCTCAAAAACAGGTACCAGCTCGTCCTCATACATATATCTTGGGATTTTACCCACAAACACCTCACAACCTCTTGGAGGAGGAGGGCCCTCCCAACCTGGGGGCGTATTACAGAAAGATCTCAACTTTAGAATCTTATCTGTTAGGTAACCATGGCAATTTTAGTTAGGACCTCATTAATTCATGTTACGGTACATAAAATAATATTTTGTATTACATCAATCCAGTCTTAATTCTTTTTTTAACAAAAATGTTTTACAGGTATTTTACTGCACATTTTAAACTTTGGCTACTTGCAAATTATATACTTATGAATCAATCTAAATCTTAACTGTTAAAGTCAACGTGAAATGGCATTTCCAAGTAATTTTAGGGCCATAATATGATATGAAACGGTATTAATCAAGAAAAAGCACAGGTTGGAACTTGAACCTATCTATGTTGAATTGATTAGATTTTGAAAAGGTGGTAACCAAACAGTTGCAGCTAACCACTGATTTCCATGATATGGTAAAAATTCATACCATTTGGAACAACATGAGGGTGAGTAAATGATGAAAAAATTATAATTTGGGGGTGAACTATCCCTTTAAGCTTATTGTGAATTTGTAGTTAATTGTGAATATTTTGTTAATGTTACTACAATAGTAGCCTCAAACAGGGGTTTTCAGACCTGTCATGGAGGCCCCCCAGCACTGCACATTTTTTAAGTTTCACTTATTGGACACACCCATTTCAGGTCTTGTGGTTTCTACCAATGAGCTGATGAGTTAGATGAGGGAGACACACAAAATTTGCAATGCTGGGGTCCTCCAGAACAGGTTTGAAAACCTTGGCCTAAAATAATTCCTTTATAACTATTAAGCTACTGATTAAAGGGAAAGTCCACCCAAAAATAAAAATGCTGTCATCATTTACTTAGCATCATGTCTCAACTTGGCTGACTTTTTTTCTTCTGTGGAACACAAAAGAAGATATTTTGAAGAATGTTGGTAACCAAACAGTTTCAGCTTCCATTGACATCAATTGATTGGACAAAAAATACAATGGAAGTCAATGGGAACCTTTTGGTCAACGGGAAACTGTGTGGTCACCAATATTCTTCAATGTAACTTCAATTTAAGAAAGTTAGTCTGAAATGACTTGAGGGTGAGTGAATGATGACAGAATTTTTATTTTTGGAGGAAACTATCCATGTAACTTTATTTTCCCTGCCCATGTGACCTATTAATACAGTATTCACATGGACGATATTGATATGATGGCAGCCAAAAAGAATATATTTATACATACAATATATACACATTTATAGATACAAATGTACACTGGCCCTGCTTACCTATTAACATATAGAAAAAGCAAACAGAAAACTAAGAATCTAACTGACTCTTAATCAAATTCATAAAGCCAAATCATATTTACAGCAGTAGCTCAGATTCCCACCGCGGTGCGTCCACAGTCTTTCTGTTAGCAAATGTAATGTAATGCAACGTACAGTAGAATTTTTTTTGTTTACCTGGAGGTGGACCACCAAACTTTCTCTGACCATTTTCCTGAACCATGCTGTAGCCTGTCCTGTCCATCAGGGCCAAAAGAGCAGCTTCTTTAGAGCTGTCCATCTTACCGTTATCAGATTGCTGACTGGCGCTGCCTTCATCCATGACCACTTCAGAAAACACTGCTACCAAAGAAAATCTTTGTGTCAGTTTTCTCTCAAATATACCACATTCGAGGCCTTTCATTTATCATTCTTCAAATGACGTACATATGAAGGAAACCTTTACGGTGTTACATACAAATGTCTCTATATATTGATAAAATGTGATGACTTATGAGATTCAAGGCTCGCGTTGGAACGCAGCTTTCCAGCTCAGCCACGTTAGCATAATTACACAATTAGCATAATAACTATAACTCATCTGTAATGTAACAAAATATACTGTCTTATACTCATTTAATGTATATTTATTTATGATAATAACAATACAACCCATTTTAATTCATCACTATCATATATATAAAAACCTCGATACTCGTGACAAATATCAAAGTCAAAATTTTGAGGTAAAAACGTTCGTCATATTCAATGATAACAGGAAAGCCAGACCATTTAAACGAGCGGGAACCTGTAAAGTCGAACAAAATACGTGTTTTTAGTCGATTGGATTTTATATAACTTAACAAGCTGCATTTGAATAATATTATGATCTGAGTAATGTGTGACAGACTTCTGTCAAGCTCTTGTGAAAATAATTAGAACTAACTTAATCTTAAAATAGAATTAATTTTCAAACTCGTATTTATGTAATTAAAACGTTTCTCTTACCTTTTGGCCACTCAATAAATTAACAAACGTATAAAAATATGGGTAACAGTTATAACTTTGAGAGACGCTCGATGCTCGACGCTGTTCACTAACGTTACGTCTAACGATATTTACCTGCACAGTCGAGTTTCAACCAATGATCTGCAGGGTATTTCCGCAGAAGGGCTACGTTTGATCTACACTTTACACTTGCTATTAACTTTTCAACATTCAAGAGGAGAAGTGGTCATCAAAACTGAGGAAACTGAGAACTTTTGCATTGCCCAGTGAGAAGACAGAACCAAAATATCATATATGATATGTATATCATATATATATATATATATATATATATATATATATATATATATAGCATTTATTTATTTATTTTATTCTTTATTTATTTACATTAACATACAATGGTTTTACAAAGTATACCATGGAATTCTTTAAAGTACCTTCAGGTATTATATAAAAAAGCATGTACAGTACATGATCATCTTTAATTCTTAATATTTTTTAAATAGGCCTACTGATAGTCTAGGGCAATATTTTAAGTCAAATCAAACAGTAATAAAATAAATTATGTATATGATGTACCATCACATGACAGCACTGGAACATCCTTATATGAGTTTAATCAAAAATTCTTATTTTAAGTCTTAGTTTACCTAGCTGTTTTTGTTGCTGTTTAATGGCCCAAGAGGTGTCCAGGATAATAAAGCACAATTTTGAACTCATTAATAAAATAAAATAAAATGTCCACTTCGGGAAGTGGATGATAAGCGTTGGTAAAATTCCAAAGAATGCAAAATTGCATTTGCTTTCAGATGAATCTAAAAAAATAATAATAAAAAAAATAAAATAAAATGAGAAACTTCAGTTGAGGAACTTAAGTCTCTCTTTAACACTAGGTGATGGGTGTAAATGATAATTGTTTTAACAATGTCATTGAACCAAATGTACGAAGGAAACTGTTAAAATAACCACTGCATTAACAACAAATAAAAGCGCAAGGTTTAGCTGATCAGATGCATGAAAGTAGCGATCGTTGCTTTAGGAAACAGACAAAGGGTGCGTTTTCTTTCTGAATCATCATTCGCCGATGGAAAGGAAAAGTTAAATACTGTACCATTTTATTTTATGAAAATGAGAAACAGTGTTTTCGCACTGAAAGAGAAGTGATCTTGCGTTCAAATAAGTAAAGCCTTGACAGGAAATGCCTAATATGGACAAAGGCATCTATCGCTGCAGCTAATCTGAATAAAAAGCAGAATCAGAGACACCCCTCGCTGCAGACTGTAACGCGGTGACGTCACGTACGTACGTCACGTATGTGTTTACCACGCATGCGCTTGTAATTTGCATTGCGTGATGACGTTGGTTGTTTTCGCGTCGTGCGTGCATTAAAACGATGCGCATACTACAGAAAACTCTAATAAAATGTTAAAGTACATTAAGGTGTAAAAAAAAAAGACGGGAAAAACAACCATGTTTAACCATGTTTCATCTGAGGTAAAATTATACGGAATTAAAGTTTATTCTGTAAAATCTGTTTAGTATCTTACTTACAATATATTAACATTCTGTTGCACTTTACTTCACTGTGTATATTGTAATATTACACTTTAATGGCACCTTATATTTCTTATTGAGCTAGTTAAAATTACAACAGATAAAGTACAGTCCTCGGCTCTAATAGTGCAGATGGTAAAACGTGTGTTGTTCACAATTTGATGCAATCGATCCGAACGTTTATTGCTTTCTCTGTGTTCAATCCCAACATATTTCTTTCTTTTTTTCCCTCTTTCTTGTGTCTCAAGTCAGAACACAGCTCATTCCTTTTGAAATACTGGGATAAAATCTAAATAATACATCTTTAAACACTAATAATTTACTATCGTTGAGAAAATTGAATAAAACATGTAAATACAAATCAAAAAGTGACACACTTGTAGTCTGCTTTTCATTTTGATAGCACTGTAGCTTACAGATGAACTCCACAACAAATAATAACACATGTAACTGATGAGGCTTTATGGATCCAGTGAAAATGAAAATATGCACTGCTACAGTGCACAGTAGAAATATAGTAAAAGTGATATGTTATATTAAAAAGTAGATGTAGTACAACTTAAAGTAAAGTGAATAATATGAAAAGTGAGTACAACGGTACAATAACATATGTGATATAATAGATTTATAATAGCATAAAATTATATGTATAATATGAATAATACCATAATAACTAACTGAACAACAATAAGTTAATAATAGCAAGAAGAATATGTAATATCAAGGGTTGAATAATACAGAATAGACAAAAATGAAGAATAAATTAATAGTAAATTAAAGAGTAAAATAAAACATTTTGAAATGTAATTTTAAAATAGCCTACTATTTGTGTAATAATTATTAATCAAATTAAGACACAACTTATGACACAACACAAAAAAATTGTGGACATGAGTTCCAAATTATATTTAATTAATGAGCTCCTTAAGTTTAATATATACATGTACACACACACACATGCATGGACGCACACACACACACATATATATAAATAATAAAAAATCCTCTGAATCAATCTCAGTTCAAGAAATGTAAAAAATTTGATGATGCTTGACATTTTGTTCTATAATGCACATTACACACACATTACACACACTCATGCAGAAAACACACATTTTGAATGCTCCCCTCAAAAAAACTTTATATTAATCAAAATTAATAATCATTATAACAACATCACAATGAGTTCATCATGGTATTGCAGCTGGATTCACTATGAGTTCCTATGTTTTTCATTTCTAGGCTATTAACATCATGTAGTTTTAGTGTAAAGACACACGCAGTACATTATCAGCATTAAATGGCAAAGCTTTTTAAATGCATTCTATAGTATTAGAATATGAGCAGGGTCATTCTGTCGATTCATTCAGGGCTGCTCTGGGTTTAGTACAAACACAACATTAGTCTGTGGAGGTATAGTCTTGTCTCTGAGAACAGGTTTCCTCAGCTTTCCTTAAGGCTGTCCTTGTCCGGTTTGCAAATGACTAAAAGGGAAGAAAAAAGAATACATAGAATCAGTTCAAAGTTTTATTCAATTCAAGTTTATTTGTATAGCGCTTTTTACAATACAAATCGTTACAAAGCAACTTTACAGAAAATTATGTTTCTACAATATTTAGTAGTAGCTAGTAGTTTGTGCACGTTTGACAGGATTTTAGAAAAATAAAAAAAATAATAATAATACAAGACGTAGTCAGCTAGATGATGAACTATTAATATTATTAATTAATAGTAATTATATGATGCAGTCACACATGTAGCAATAATTGTTAGTTCTGTTTGTTGATTCAAGGTTAGGATCATCTGGGGTCCTCTGAGGGTCAGCATCATCTCTTCTCAGGTGTTCTGGATCCAGACTGGAGCTTGTGTAAATCCTAGTTACCACGGGATGTAAATCCCGTGGCAAAACATAGAAACAAAATAGAGACATCATTAGCATAGCTGCTGATCCAACAAAGTAAAATTAGTTTAACCCAAGCTAAAGAATAAAAATGCAGATGCAACTACACTCACAATTTAAGAGATACATTATTCGAATGCTTGGCGAAAGAGATGCGTTTTTAATCTAGATTTAAACAGAGAGAGTGTGTCTGAACCCCGAACATTATCAGGAAGGCTATTCCAGAGTTTGGGAGCCAAATGTGAAAAAGCTCTACCTCCTTTAGTGGACTTTGCTATCCTAGGAACTACCAAAAGTCCAGCGTTTTGTGACCTTAGGGTGCGTGATGGATTGTAGCGTGGTAGAAGGCTAGTTAGGTACACAGGAGCTAAACCATTTAGGGCCTTATAGGTAAGTAATGATAATTTGTAACTGATACGGAACTTAATAGGTAGCCAGTGCAGAGACTGTAAAATTGGGGTAATATGATCATATTTTCTTGACCTGGTAAGGACTCTAGCTGCTGCATTTTGGACTACCTGTAGCTTGTTTATTGACGAAGCAGGACAACCACCTAGAAGTGCATTACAATAGTACAGTCTAGAGGTCATGAATGCATGAACTAGCTTTTCTGCATCAGAAACAGATAACATGTTTCGTAGCTTGGCAATGTTTCTAAGATGGAAGAATGCAGTT
Source organism: Carassius carassius (assembly GCF_963082965.1). Classification (NCBI taxonomy): domain Eukaryota; kingdom Metazoa; phylum Chordata; class Actinopteri; order Cypriniformes; family Cyprinidae; genus Carassius; species Carassius carassius. The sequence continues at coordinate 7,857,639 of NC_081760.1, forward strand.
TTTGTAACATTGGAAATATGATTTTCAAAAGACAAATTGCTGTCTAATATAACACCCAGATTTCTGACTGTAGAGGAAGTAACAGTACATCCATCTAGTTGCAGATTGTAATCTACAAGATTCTGTGTGGTGTTTTTTGGTCCAATAATTAATATCTCTGTCTTATCCGAATTTAATTGGAGAAAATTATTTGTCATCCAATCTTTTACATTTTTAACACACTCTGTTAGCTTAGATAATTGGGAAGTTTCATCTGGTCTCGTTGAGATATATAGCTGAGTATCATCAGCATAACAGTGGAAGCTAATTCCGTATTTTCTAATAATATTACCAAGGGGCAACATGTATATTGAAAATAGAAGGGGACCTAGGACGGATCCTTGTGGCACTCCATATTTTACTGATGATAAATGAGATGACACCCCATTTAAGTAAACAAAATGGTAGCGATCGGATAGGTAGGATCTAAACCATCTTAGAGCATGCCCTTGAATACCTGTATAGTTTTGTAATCGATCTATGAGTATGTCATGATCTATGGTGTTGAACGCAGCACTAAGATCAAGTAAGACTAGAAATGAGATGCAGCCTTGATCTGACGCAAGAAGCAGGTCATTTGTAATTTTAACAAGTGCAGTTTCTGTGCTATGGTGGGGCCTGAAACCTGACTGAAATTCTTCATACAGATCATTTTTATGCAGGAAGGTGCTCAATTGAGCAGACACAACTTTTTCTAAAATTTTAGACATAAATGGAAGATCTGAAATAGGCCTATAATTTGCCAGTACACTAGGATCTAGTTTTGGTTTCTTAATAAGAGGCTTGATAACCGCCAGCTTGAATGGTTTTGGGATGTTACCTAAAGATAACGACGAGTTAATGATATTGAGAAGCGGTTCTTCGGCTACAGGTAACAGCTCTTTTAGTAATTTAGTGGGTACATGATCTAATAAACATGTTGTTGGTTTAGATACAGTGATAAGTTTATTTAGCTCTTCCTGTCCTATATTTGTAAAGCACTGCAGTTTATCTTTGGGTGCGATGGATGAAACTGAAGTGTTAGACGCTGTAGAATCTACATTCGCTATTGTATTTCTAATGTTATCTATTTTATCAGTGAAGAAATTTATAAAGTCATTACTATTTAACGTTGGTGGAATATTTGAATCAGGTGGCGTCTGGTAATTTGTTAATTTAGCCACTGTGCTAAATAAAAACCTTGGATAGTTTGTGAATATGCTCTGCCCTAGCAGTTTTTAGACCCTGTCTATAGCTGGACATACTGTTTTTCCATGCAATTTTAAAAACTTCCAAGTTAGTTTTTCTCCATTTGCGTTCAAGACTACGAGTTACTTTCTTGAGAGAGTGAGTATTACTGTTATACCATGGCACAGTACGTTTTTCTCTAACCTTTTTCAATTTGATGGGGGCAACAGCTTCTAATGTATTAGAGAAAATAGTGCCCATGTTGTCAGTAATTTCGTCTAATTCATGTGTATTTTTGGGTACAAATAGCAGTTGAGATAGATCAGGCAGGTTATTTGCGAATCTGTCTTTGGTGGCTGGAACAATAGTTCTGCCCAGACGGTAACGCTGAGACATATAGTTAATATCAGTTATACGCAGCATGCACGATACAAGGAAATGGTCTGTAATATCATCACTTTGGGGTACAATATCTATAGCAGTAAGATCGATTCCATGAGATATAATTAGATCTAGTGTATGATTAAAACGATGAGCGGGCCCGGTGACATTTTGCTTGACTCCAAAGGAGTTTATTAGGTCAGTTAATGCAAGTCCTAATGTATCATTTGCATTATCAACGTGAATATTAAAATCTCCCATGATTAGCGCCTTATCAACTGTAACTAGAAGGTCTGAGAGGAAATCTGCAAATTCTTTTAGGAATTCTGTATACGGCCCTGGTGGTCTATACACAGTAGCCAGAGCAAGAGATACATTAGACTTCTTTTGCATGTCTGACAGTGTAACATTTAGCAGAAGTATTTCAAAAGAGTTAAACCTGTATCCTGTTTTCTGGGTAACATTGAGAATATCACTATATATTGTTGCAACACCTCCGCCACGACCAGTCTGACGGGGCTCATGCTTATAACAGTAGTTTGGTTGAGTAGACTCATTTAGACCAAAATAATAATTTGGTTTTAGCCAGGTTTCAGTCAAGCAGAGTATATCAACCTTTTCTGTGATCATTTCATTTACAATAACTGATTTGGGTGTGAGTGATCTAATATTTATGAGCCCATAAGTTTTCATAAGTTTTATGAAAAAGCAATGAAATCCTTATAATCAAGTGATTATAAACTTAATCCGTAACACTTTTGAATAACGGTCCATTAGTTAATATTAGTTAACTACTTTAGTTAAAATGATCTAAGCAAGAACAATCCTTCTACAGCATTTATTAATCTTAGGGTGCTTTCACACTTGGTTCACTTGCCTGGTCCGAACCCGAGTTCGGTTGCTCCCCCCTCCCCCTGCCCCCGCTGGACTGTGTTCATATTATAATATTTGAGTCCGAACCGCGGATCGCTTGCGTCATAAAGCCAGCAGCTGTTTACCCCGTTGCTTGGTAACGACAGCCCAAACACACAACATTACTCTCTGCACTTTTATGTATTACGTTTTTGAACTGTTCGTTTTGTTCATAAAGCTTCGGTACATAACGGCGCTTGCGTCTGTCTTACGAATGTACTGAAAATGCTCTAAAGAACGTTGAAGGCGAACATAAATGAGATGTACAGCTCAATTCAAACGAACTGAACTCTGACGTCAATCGAACCCGGGTGCGCACCAAAAGTGCTAGTGTGAAAGCACCCTTAGTTGATGTTCATTTCAACATTTACTAATGCATTATTTAAATCAAAAGTTGTGCTAACAATGAAAAACTGTATTTTCATTAACTAACATGAACAAATATGAATAAATACAGTAATAAATGTATTGTTCATTGTTTGTTCATGTTAATTAATGAATTAACTAACATAAACTAAAGGACCATTATTCTAAAGTGTTGCCACTTAATCTTTGTAAATAAGTAACGGTAGTGAAATTAAAGAGAGAAGCTTTAGCTCCATCATTAACCTAGACAGTCAAAGGGCTCACTCTGTATATTGTGCAACACCATTTAGTTTTTTATATAAATGGCAATATAAGAACGTAATAAGAATTCATTTAAACTTTGAATTCTTATAAAGTCTCAGCTTTCACTGCTAACTACGCTAGCGATATCGCTAGGTATTATTAATAGTCTGACACTGGTGGTTAATCAAGCTGTCAACATAATGTTAAAAATGACCAAAAAACATCGAGAAAGAACAGCTGAGTCTTACCTGTGAAAGATAACACCCCGAGATCTGTTTTTATTATCGTGTGACGGTTTGTAGGTGTCCAATCTGTCGATGAGTCAGGTATGGTTTCTTCTGTCCTGATGTGAACGTTATGAGAGTTGCCCGCTACAGTCTGCAGCGAGGAGTAGCTACTTGGAATCAAACGGGAAAACGTTAAATAAATAAAACTTATGAATGATGCAGTGCTTATTGATTTATCATTTATCACAGTACAGAAACGATAAAGTATATTTTCTACCTAATTCTGTGCAGAAAATTGAAATAATTAGGCCTATAAACCAATCATAAAATTGCCATTAGGAATAAACATATAGATTACAAATGATTGATTATTATCCAGCAGTGTGTTTGATTTCTTATAGCAAATTCAAATTAAGATAAGAAAATAATTTATTGAAAAAAAAAATTCTAACCCTCTCTCTAACCCATGGTTCTCTAACCATAAAGGCTGCTGTGTAATTTGCCCTCTGACTAAGCATTTAAAGAATTTAAGGCAGGGTGTCCGAACACGGTCCTGGAGGGCCGGTGTCCTGAAGAGTGTAGCTCCAACCCCAACCTGAACCAGCTAATCAAGCACTTACGAGGCATACTTGAAACTTAAAGGCAGGTGTGTTTAGGCAAGTTGGAGCTAAACTCTGCAGGACATCGGCCCTCCAGGACCAAGCATTTAAATAATCCTGTAAATGCACTTAAGGCAGGGGTGTCAAAATCAATTCCTGGAGGGCCGGAGCTCTGCAAAGTTTTGTTCCAACCCTGATCCAACACACATAAATAACTTAAGTAACTTATTTGTAGTTTTCAAATAAGCCTGAAGGAATTGATTAGTTAGATAAGGTGTGTTTAATTAGGGTTGAATCTAAACTATGCAGGGCTCCAGCCCTCCAGGAATTGAGTTTGACACCCCTTAAAGAATGCAGAATCAAATCATTATAATCAAATCAAATTGAATTGTAAACTGAATCGAATTGAATCTTTCTTCATTAAAAAAAAAATCATTCTTGAACCGAAAACCTTTGAATCATGAATCGAATCGGTTTGCGGTCTACCTAAAGATTCACAGTCCTACTAGGTGACAGTAATGTTTTTTTGTTGTTGTTGTTTTTTTGGTGTTGCTTTGGAGGAATTTTACTAAATGCATAAATGCACAATTTTTCAAAAGTAACACCACAGATTTCATGATTTCCATGGTTAATTTTCATCTAATGCAAAAAAGATCATTTGCACAGCCTAGAAAAATTTTGTGGAAAAATCATGCTTTCAGCACTCTTGGAGAGTGGTTAGTTTTTTCTCATGCATTCTGCTGGAATATAAACATCTTTTTTTTAGACAAAAAAAAAAAAAAAAATTTAGATGATGTGATTGTGTGCGTTTGTCCATTGAAGGAGTTTCAAAGAGATTACAGGCTCTTCACTGGAATCTGCAGATTAACATTCTTGCTTAAAACCAGCTGGAGCAACTGAATATAAATAAATATAATAAAAAATGCCACAAGTCAATGGTCAGATAGTTTAAATGCATGCTTGATGTCTGTCTGCCCTCTTCAACATCTTCGTTATCATACTGAATTTTCAGATATTTATTTCAAAACATTAAATGAACCAAATACTGAAATTCTGATACCAGAATTTTCTCTCTCTCTCTCTCTCTCTCTCTCTCTCTCTCACACACACACACACACACACACACATATATATTAATTTTTTTTATGTGAGCTGTTAGCTCAGTATTTCCAGTTCCACTTTTTTTTATCTGTTTGTGAACTGAATGTTTTCCTGAATGACTCTATATATACTACGTAAACAGATATATTTTACTAATTTATTCCAATTCACATTTACTTCAACCCTGCACTCACAGGTCATTCACCAACCTTACAAAAGAGTTTATTTCTCAATTGCTGTAAATTTCTCAACCTGATTTTTGCATGTATTCTAGTTTGAAACGGAATTAGTGCTGTTGCCACACATTCCTAACCTTGTTCACCAGCTGGTCAACATTACAATTCAAATTAATGCATTTTCATCATAATTCCAAGAGTTTCAGGTAAATAGTCAATGCAATGTGGCTGAAAAAGTATCTTCAGTCACATCACACATGAAACGATTGAAAGTACCAATATAGATGGGGAAATGAAAGACTCCTTACTTACTTTGGATCACTTTTATTACATAAATTCATTTTGACATGGTCTTACATTTAGAAAATGCATGTTTATTTAGTAACCCAATTTATAAGAAAGTAAAACCTGGTACTGACTACTGAAGTTCTGGGTACTGAAATTGTTAAAATGTAAAGATTTACAAATCCGACAGAGCTTAGATGAATTATTTCAACAATATCTGATACAATTTATGATGCAAAATAATCTATTCAATTTATATATTTACTGATTGCTAGAAGATCACAGACTGTTGATTTTGCTCCCTTTTTCTCTCCTGAAAAATCTCACCTGGTAGGTCTGAAAGCTCATGCTGGTGCCATATCTGCAGTACATGACGTAATGCTAACAGTTGTACCACAGCAGACTGTAAACCACGGAGCCCAAGGGCTTCTCGGCTCTCTTAGCGACCTCCTCACCCTCAAACAGAGACCAACTGCACACCTTGTCCATGTGGTTGACCAGAATTTCTGCTCCATACGCAAAGTCCTCCACTGAGTCTACGCGGACACCTGCTTTCTTTGTTATCACACCCAAAATCAGCCTGTTGTTAGTCACCATTTTCTCAAGGGCGTTCTTGTCAGTGGTCAAGACTGGCATGATATCATATGAGTTGAGCCACACGGTTGTTCCCCAGATAAATTCTGAAATGTGTAAAGAGAGTTCGAGGGACCTCTAGTAGATCTCCTCTTTTGTACATGGAGATGTCATAATGGACCACTTGCTGCTGCTTCTTCTTTTCTTCAAAATCTGTGGCCATAGAAATGAAAAACAGGCTGAGGAACTGTAGAGGAAACATCCTGGAGATGTGGTGAGATTCTAGATAGTGTGACACCTGCAGGTTTTATCTCACTTGAGGCAGACTGGGGAGGGGCTTGAGGATTACAAACCCAGAGCTATTTTCAGAAAGAAAAAAAAAACATTACATGCCTAATGAAACAAACTATTCATAGTTACTCAGTGACTTTCTCACACTTTGTGGATTAAATTACCCAAGGTTTTCTATTTCTGTAACATAGAAAGGCATGCTCCTTATATAATGAACAAATGTTGTGGCGATGACGATATATAATTCCTTAACATGAATTACTAATTATATTAACTTTTTTAAGATTATCTTTGGTTAAATAAAATAAATCAATTCTTATGCTTGAACAGACAAACATAAATTAACAATTTACAAAAACCACTGCAAAAAAATTCAGTTAAATTGTAAAAATAAAAGTTCAGTTGCAAACTGTACGTTTTTAACAATTTAATTGAAACAACTGATGGTTTCATTGGTAAACAAGTCACAAAATAAACACTAAAGCAAAAACTTTATTATTAATATTATTATTAATTAATATTATTAAAAAGTCTCATTAATGTAAATTTTACTGCACAAACTTAAAAGTAAAGGTTCCCGAAGGGGGGTGCATATTAAAACAACTTTTAATATGGGCCTAACATCGAATTTCATCAGGCTGCAACAGGTTACACCCTTTAACATAAACTTAAGATTTTCGCAATTTAACATCATAAAGGTCTTTGGATTAGACTGACCAAATATTATGTTCTTGTCATTAAATCTCTAGGAGATTGTTACAGCGTAAAAAATGTCACTTCCTGTTGCCAACAGGTGGCGCTATGACTGTAGCTGAATATTGGCATGTAGATCTCTTCAGGTCAAGAGTCTTATCAAACATGTGAAGTTTGGCCTGAGTTATAAAAACTTCCTGTTTCATGGTGACACATGGAAATTCGTCAGGCTGGCACGGACACACCCTTTAATGAGAAGTCAAGATCTTCACAATTTAATTCTTCCTGTCAGGTGTCGAGTTTTGTTCCAAGATACTTTTTTTTAGGTATTGGGACGTTAAATGTTTCCACTGAATTTCATACTTGTATGTGAAACGTAGCTCAAGGGGCAATTTTGCCCCACCCACTACTGAAACCCATATCAGACGATTTTGATTTTGAAAAGATTTTGAAAAAAGATTTTGAGAATGTTTAAGCCCTCAAAAATGTGAATAATTTTGAATAATAATAAAAATAACAATAAACAACTGAGCAATTCCAATTTCGTTGAAAGGCGTGCCCTGCGGTGCTGGGGCCCTAAATATTTTAGCCTGTATTTGTACTAGAATTAGGCAAGAGCGCATAAAACAGCATTATATCATTTGAAATTAGATTTATTTACTTGTTAATACTGTACAGTATGTTTTCTAAAAAGGGTGTCATAAAAAAATATGTAAAATGTTAATATATGAAGGTAAAAATAATGAAAAAGATTAAGTTATTAATAGCAAAAAAATACAATTGTCAGTGACAACAATAGCTGCTGTGACATTCTATAATAAAGCCAAAAAACTTTTGCTACGTTAAATTGTTCGTAAGGGTTTAGATTTGAAGTGTCTCTCATCCAGCCATCCACAAGATGAAAGGAATGATGAAAGTTGGAAGTGCAGTGGATGGCGCTATTCCAAGGAAAAACATGGAAAGCATTCCGATGACACTGGTCAGAAGAACACTCCTCTGGTCCCGGATTACTGATTTTACATTTTCACAAAACTGTTGAGGGAAAGAGATGGCATAGATGAGATTCCGAACACTAAAACAAATAGCCTAAAAGCAGTCATTTGCATCTCAGACACTTCTATATATTATGTTTTATTAAATAAATAAAAAAAAACGAAAGAAATTCATTAAGGTGTACATTTTTTGTTTTTATAGTAAATACTAGATATAAAGCTAACTGTGCTAAAATGTTTGGCATTGAAAAAAGTAGGAATAAAAAAATGTTGGCAATATCTTTTTTTAGGCTATTTGAATTTTCTAAAAATTTTCATATTAACCATATAACAAACAACAGTGAAGCTATTTTACAAATATTATTATTAACAGTTCGTTTCAAATTTAAAGTCACGTGACGAAAACAAAATGCAGAAAGCCATTTTGTTGTCATGTGACAAGAAAGATCGGACTGCACAAGTTATAAATAAAATTTTAATATAAGGGAAAAAAAGCAAACTAATAATAAAAGTTTTTCAAAAAGTGGGAAAATATAATATTTGTAAATAATAATAATAATAATAATAAATGATTGTTACAATACTTTTCTTACATTTTTTAAACTCATAATTATTTTTTTTTGTATATAAACGTTTTTCAAACGTTTGGATATTACATTCTGAGCATGTCTTTATTTGTCTCCGACTCTTTTTAACGTCAATTTATTTAAGCTAAAATAATTCATCAGTTTAACCATATTACGTTTTTAAAAAATATATCATCCGCGTGTAAACTTGGATTTCATCTGTATTTTTATATTAATCTTGCTAAATCTATTTTAAAAAACAATCTTGCTAATGTATAACTGTGCGTAACATCCAAAGAATAAAATCAATATATTGGTAACATTTAATAATTAAATTCTAAGTTTCTCTACATGCTGTGGATATGAAGTATGCACTCGAGGATTCACAAGGAAAGTGTGAAGAAGAAACTTACCTGCTCGGTCTGTTGGCTGGCCGCTGTCCCGTAGCGGCAGTAAGTGACAAAATGTTCACAGTTATTCCACAGAAGACTATACGGAATATGACCAATAAGTTTTTCGGCTCTTCTGGCGACCTCCTCGGCGGCCAGCGGCTGTCTCCTCAGGGTAGTATCCATCGTGTTCAGTAAAATAGGGGATCCGTAGGCAAAATCCTCCACCGTGTCGACGCGTATTGAGGCGTACTTGTAGATCACACCGAGCAGCAGTCTCGTATTCGTCACAACTTTCTGGATTTGAGATTTGTTGCTCGTCAGAACCGGCAGTATGTCAGGCATAAGGTGTGCAACTTTGTTGTCACCGAGATAAATCCCAAAATGAGTGAACAAAGTGCGAGGAACCTCCAGCAGATCCCCGCGCTGGAAATAAGTGCTCTCCTCGCGGCGTATTGGGCATTTTTCTTGTTTAGATGAAGTTGTGCTGAAAAAGTTAAAATGTGCAAGAAGGAAGGTTTTTTCCAACAGCAACGCAAGGGAATCTAACATTTTGCAGTGCTGCTCAGGCTTCACTTCCCCGCTTCGTTTTATTCGGAGCAGCGGTTCGTCTTTGCGTCACTGCGTTGGCGGAGAGATTATTGGCCAGTGATGCACCACTGAAGAGCTGTAAAAATCTAAACGACTGTATATAACATCATATAATAATGGTTCAATGTAAGTGTAGGTTACCTTATCGTATAGGCTACTGTAAAACTTATAATTTGGACACATATAAGAAATGTTGTCTTAACTAAGTTAAAGGTAGGCTCCAGTCTAAACCCTTTTCAGCTAATATGTAAAATTAGTGGTATTTATTCATGTATAAATTAGTATTTTTTTTTAGAATTTATGTATGAGGACCTAAATAAAAAAGTAGCCTATTTATGGAGCAATATTTAGGAAGAATACAAGTTTATGAAGAATACACTCAAAACATTATCCCAATTGGAGTATTGTGTTTGTGTGTGTGTATACAAAAGTAAAATGTATTTTGTATTTAAATCAATTTAATCTTACTTGTTGATACAGGAAATCAGCAGTCTAATAAAGAGGTTGATTGGCAAAAAGTATTTTATGCGTTTGGAAACTACAAAAATACTAAGATTAAATGTATTTAAATACAAAATAGTATTTGATGTAAAATATTATATGTATTTGAACTTTTTTTTTTTTACATTTTTCAAATATAAATATTCGTTTAATTTTTATATCGATTTATGTTCTAATAATTTAATTCTGAACTTAAACTTTGTTGATCTATTTAATTTATTTCTTATAGCTATTGGTGAAAAATTAACAAACAAACTAGTTAAACGGAAGGTCTTTGAGCTCCAGAAGTGTCTGGACTTTTTCTGATGTAGGTATGTGCAGGGCAGATGAATGTGGAAAAAGTGAGAGCAGAAAGTTTGGGAAATGGTGGTTTGAAGTAGAGAGCTAGTTCATGCCATATGGCAATAATTAAAGTCCTCAATACATTCACCCAGACCGCACCAAACAAGAGCCTCTTTTACCAATAGACCAGTTTGCGGGACGTGCAGACAGAGCGCGTCAGCACTTTATTACAAGTCCTAAGAAACGCAGCCATTTCCAATTTACAAAACAGAAAAGGATTGAATTCACCACGAGATCAGCAGCACTACTAATGAATACCAATATCACTAATGTCCTAAACTAAGAGTGTGTCAATGTGAAAACAACTAATTGTCTTGTTAATACTCCACCTTCATACAATCCTTAATGCAAAGTTTATAAAACCCACATTGGGCTTAACAGGACATTTAGTGGTAAAGTGTTAGCAAAATGATGCAAAACAGTCTTAACTCAGAGATAAAGAAAAGGATTAAAGCTGCCCCAAAAAGCCGCCCTCCCCCTGAGGTTCACTTTTGTGGGACAGCGATGATGGACAGGAGGAGAAATCAGTGTCACAGTGGTAACAAAGGTGTCCCAGTGAGGGCAAAAGCTGAATGTTGAGTGATTAGTGATTATTCGGTTCTCTCGCAGGGCTGTTGCTTGCTTGAACAGCAGTCTAGCACTGAAAGATAGCGGGTGATAAATGATAAGCCATTTATCTTCCTTCTCTGTTTTGTCCCCCAGCATCCCAGTGTCTGCATGTGACAGCTGAATGCGCTTGTGATAAATGTATGAGTTTTGAATGAGAGTGATTTGGGTTTATGTGACCGTGTATGTGTTTGTTGTGAATGACACACTGTTGCATTACGATGAAGCCAAGAAGCTCTGCATGCACACAATGAAGAACTGCTGGATCTGTCTGTCAGCCGTTGACAAATGAACGCTTCACACATCTCACCGTCCACTTCCCACTGATCACTCTGCGCCGCTGAGGTCATGCTGTTAATGCATGCTAATGCGGGTCAAAATATCACAGTTTGAACGATTTCCCATAAAACCTGACAAAAGAATGTGTTAATGTCACAGTGAATAAAAATGCATTGAGGTAGTCGAGTTAGGAAAATTTTCGCCAATCATTCTTTAATTATAAGTACTGTTTTTCCAGCATCATTAAAGCAAATTCTTTTCTTTCTTAGAATACATGTGTATTTCCTCAACGGTAAACAGCAACTCAGTCATAAGAAGAGGAAAAACCTTTTGCTCTCTCACTTCCTGTGTCGTTAGGGGTCAGAGGTAATGAGAGAATGATGTGACTCTGGACTTCAAGGGTTTGTTGTTTTGCCATCGCCTGTTAGAAGTGACCAACTCAACACAACAGTTTGGGAACTGTTAGTAGACACAAACTAAAAATGGAAAACACTGTTTACATTCTACAAAGTTCATAATATAATCCATCTGGGCATTTTCAAACATTATAAAATCACATTTCTTTCACATTATTCATTTGAAGCAGTTTTCAAATGTGAAATCTCAACACACCCCTGACATCTTTTAGTCCTTGTCCTTTATTAATCGACCAGTGATTTCAAATTAGGAAGGCCTTTCAGTTTGTAGTCAAGCAGCATTTGCCCATAAGCTTTTCCCTGCAGAAACAACACAATTTTAGTAACACTAAACACATGATGTAACACTATGTTGTGAAGGATTTATAAAACTGGTATATCTAAATGCTGGTTAGAATACACACTAGCATTCAAACGTTTGGGGTCGATAAAATGTTAAATGTTTTTTGTAAGAAGTCTCTTCTGTTCACTAAGGATGCATTTTTTTCATTAAAATACACAAAAACACATAATATAGTGAAATACTAATACAATTTCAAATAACGGCTTTCTATTTTAATCTTTTAAAATCTAATATATTCCAGTGAAGGCAAAGCTGTATTTTCAGCATCATTACTCCAGTTTTCAGTGTCACATGATCCTTCAGAAATCATTCTAATATGCTGATTTGGTGCCCAAGAAACATTTCTTATTATTATCAATGTTGAAAACAGAAGTACTGCAGTATTTCTGTGGAAGCCGTTATATTTTTCCAGGATTCTTTGATGAATAGAAAATTTATTTAAATATAAATCTTTTTTAACATTATAAATGTCTTTCCTTATGCATTGATCAGTTTAATACATCATTGCTGAATAAAAGTAATAATTTCTTACAAAAAAGAAACCCCAGTCTTTGTAACTTAACATAACGGTTCAGAACAAAATAAGGGTGAGGAAATAATGACATTTTTAGAACTATTTCTTTGAGGTTGTACAGTAAATATCTAGATACCCAAGTAATCTCACACCAAGTGTAAATAGTTTTCTCTCCCTTATAGAGTTTTATTATCATTCTTTAAACTCTCTGTGAAACCCACATTGGTTGACGTCACTGTGTCTACATAAATTTTGATGTAGTCTGAATGAATGAATGTGTGCCAAACTGTCTGCGTATGTGCATATTACCTGAGGGTCGCTGCGCAGTGAAGCCACCCCTCCCCCTCCAAGTGAGTTTTGAAGAATGAAGTTCAGACCATTAATGCCAGGCAGTTCGTACCTGGAAGCCACAGCAAACATGTGAAATAGATTATTTTAATTGAGATCACCTCCCTATTTTCACACATCTGTGCATTAGCTCACACCACACTCTTACACAGCCATGTCGGTCCTCAGCATGAGGTGGTCCTCATTAGCGGCACCAAAGGAGTTTTCCCCAACCCATAAAACAAGAGGCTTGCATGCATGGACTCTCCCTCACACACACAGGTCTTTAAAAAGCGGCATAGGCTACAGATGTGGAGTAGCTCAATATAAAGCTGTGACAATGTTTATTTTGCGTGACTGTAACTTCCTTACAGCTTCAGACTTTAATGATTTCCTTAAAAGTAGGTTACTAACAAAGTATTATATTGCGTTGTAGGATAATTTATTTTAAAGATTATCCGTCTTTGCCTTTTACTTCATCAAACCATTACATGTTAACATGTACATGTACATGTCTTTCACCGCTAGACATGGTCGACTAGCACATTTTTTATTTCTTCTTACCGTATGACAGAGGGTAGGTCAGTCTGATCCTTTCTGATCAGATGTTGGAAATACTGTTCCACAACTTCAGCAGTTAAAAACTTTTTCAGGTAGGGGAAATACAGTGGGTGTCTTGCAATAACCCCTAAAAACAGAAGTTATACATATTAGATTTTTAGATCTACGGATCAACAAATTGGGACACTGAGATAGTTAGATACTGTAAGCTAAAATAGATAGATAGCTAAGATAGATAGAAAGATAGATTTAACCTATTGAAATTTCAGTATGAGTTCAATTTGAAATGTCAACAAACTTTCACAAATTATAAAAAAAAAAAAAAAAACTCCCATGTCTAATGTGGACAATATTTAACCACCCGTACACATCTTAGATTAATTTAAGACTAGGGCAGGTTGCCACATCACATGAGAGTGTTGCCTTTTGGGCTAGAGACAGAGAGCTGTGATTTGTGGTTTGTGGTCAGAGAACATGGTCTGCCCCAGCATTTTCCCAGCATTTATTGCCAGAATGGCTTTTTTGGTATGACAGTGACATGCAATAAGCAAACTATCTCATCATTCAAATATTATTCACTGCGTGTGAAAGCACATGGGGAGACACTGACCGATGTTTGAGGAGTCCCCTTTGTCTCCACTGCGCGTGTATGCTAACTCCTCCAGTCTGAAGGTATGCGGGCCAGAGGGCAGATCTGAGAGAGAGAATTTTATTCTCAGCGTAATTCAATTCAGCAGTTGGCAGGTTGAACTAACAGCGAGCATCTGAACCTATTCAAAGAACATTTTTCTCCCAGTCAGTCAACTCACAGATTCCTTGATTTGACTGATCATTTAAATTGGTAAAAGCAAACAAAACAAAAAATTTGCATTTACATGTACACTTTTGTTCAAAAATTAGGGGTCAATAAGATTAGTTTAATTTTTTTCTAGAAATTAATACTTTTATTCAACAAGGATGCATTAAAGTGATAAAAAATGACAGTAAATACATTTATAATGACTGAAGATTTCTTTCAAATAAATGCTGTTTTGAACTTGTTATACATCAAAGAATCCTGAAAAAAATCTGCTTTCATAGTTGATAATAATAAGAATAATTTTGGCATAACAGGAATAAATAAATGTTTTAAATATATATATATTAAAATAGGAAACAGTTATTTTAAATTGTGATAATATTTTTAAAAGTTGCTGTTTTTACAGTATTTTTTTTTATTAAATAAATGCAGCCTTGGTGAGCATCATATTTTTCTTTCAAAAACATTAAAAAAATTGTACTGACACAGTAGTGTACTATATATTTTACTGAAGGATGTAAGAGGCTCCCATGATGCTAGTACCAGGGTTGCAGGTGTTTTGAGCAGTTGCTCATTGCCTCAAGTCTAAAAAATAACTAACCCTTTAAAAGAATTTTTCACCCCAAAATTAAACAAAAAATATATAAAAATCTATTTTCTTACCTTCATGTAATTCCAAATTGGTATGACTTACTTTCTTCTGTGAAATACAAATATTTAAAGTAGAATGTCCAAAAAGCTCTTTTCCGTACAATGCAAGTGAACTCTATTGGGGTTAGACAACATGTCTCAGGACCTAGTCATTGTCTAAATCATACTCTAGATTTAATACGGTCACATGGAATTGATGTTGATTGTGTTGAAATCATGCAGTCAAGTGATGATATCTCAGATCATTATTTAGTTTTGTGCAAACTTCATATAGCCAAATTTGTAAATTCTACTTCTTGTTACAAGTATGGTTGAACTATCACTTCTACAACAAAAGACTTTGTAAGTTATCTTCCTGATGTATCCAAATTCCTTAGCATATCCAAAACCTCAGAACAACTTAATGATGTAACAAAAACTATGGACTCTTGTCATTTCTAGCATTTTAAATACAGTTGATCCTTTACGCTTAAGGAAGGTTAAGGAAACCAGTCTGACACCATGGTATAATGAGTATACTCGCACCCTAAAGAGAGCAGGCCGAAAAATGGAGCGCAGCTGGAGGAAAACAAAACTAGAGGTATTTCGTATTGCTTGGCAGGAAAGTAACCTATCCTACAGAAAAGCAAAACTGCTAGATCCGATTATTTTTCTTCTCTTTTAGAAGAAAACAAACATAACCCCAGGTATTTATTCAATACAGTGGCTAAATTAATAAAAAAATAAAGCCTCAACAAGTGTTGACATTTCCCAACATCACAGCAGTAATGGAGAGGAAGAATTGTATAAACTTGTTAAATAATCTAAACCAACAACATGTATGTTAGACCCTATACCATCTAAGCTCCTAAAAGAGGTGCTTCCAGAAGTCATAGATCCTCTTCTGACTATTATTAATTCCTCATTGTCATTAGGATATGTCCCCAAAACCTTCAAACTGGCGGTTATTAAGCCCCTCATCAAAAAACCACAACTTGACCCCAAAAAACTAGTTAATTATAGAACGATCTCGAATCTCCCTTTTCTGTCCAAGATACTAGAAAACGTACTATCCTCAAAATTATATTCCTTCTTAGAGAAAAATGGTATCTGTGAGGATTTCCAGTCAGGATTTAGACCGTATCATAGTACTGAGACTGCTCTCCTTAGAGTTACAAATGACCTGCTCTTATCATCTGATTGTGGTTGTATCTCTCTATTAGTTCTATTGGATCTTAGTAATGCGTTCGACACTATTGACCACAACATTCTTTTGCATAGACTTGAACAATTTGTTGGCATTAATAGAAGTGCATTAGCATGGTTTAAATCATACTTATATGACCGCCATCAATTCGTAGCAGTGAATGAAGAGGTATACTATCGATCACAAGTGCAGTACGGAGTACCTCAAGGCTCAGTACTAGGGCCGCTACTCTTCATGCTTTATATGTTACCCTTGGGAGATATCATCAGGAAACATGGTGTAAGCTTTCACTGTTATGCTGATGATACTCAGCTCTATATTTCTTCGCGGCCCGGTGAAACACACCAATTTGAAAAACGAATGGAATGCATAGTCGATATAAGAAACTGGATGACGAGTAATTTCTTACTGCTTAATTCTGAAAAAAAACAGAGGTTTTCATTATAGGACCTAAAAACTCTGCATGTATTAACATAGAACACTGTCAAAGACTTGATGGCTGTTCTGTCAATTCTTCGTCATCAGTTAGGAACCTAGGTGTGCTATTTGATAGCAATCTTTCCTTAGAAAGCCACATTTCTAGCATTTGTATGCATATGTCAATTTCTAGCATATGTCAAATGCAGAAATGTTAATCCATGCATTTATGACCTCAAGGTTAGATTATTGTAATGGTTTATTGGGTGGTTGTTCTGCACGCTTAGTAAACAAACTACAGCTAGTCCAAAATGCAGCAGCAAGAGTTCTTACTAGAACCAGGAAGTATGACCATATTAGCCCGGTCCTGTCAACAATGCACTGGCTCCCTATCAAACATCATATAGATTTTAAAATATTGCTTATTACTTATAAAGCTCTGAATGGTTTAACACCTCAGTATTTGAATGAGCTCCTGTTATATTATAATCCTCCAAGTCTGCTGCGTTCTAAAAACTCAGGCAATTTGATAATACCTAGAATATCAAATTCAACTGCGGGCGGCAGATCCTTTTCCTATTTGGCGCCTAAACTCTGGAATAACCAACCTAACATTGTTCGGGAGGCAGACACACTCTTGCAGTTTAAATCTAGATTAAAGACCCATCTCTTTAACCTGGCTTACACATAACTTACTAATATGCTTCTAATATCTAAATCCGTTAAAGGATTTTTAGGCTGCATTCATTAGGTAAGCCGGAACTGGGAACACTTCCCATAACACCCGATGTACTTGCTACATCGTTAGAAGAATGGCATCTACGCTAATATTAGTCTGTTTCTCTCTTATTCCAAGGTCACCGTAGCCACCAGATCCAGTCTGTATCCAGATCAGAGGGTCACTGCAGTCACCCAGATCCAGTACGTATCCAGACCAGATGGTGGATCTGCACCTAGAAAGGACCTCTACAGCCCTGAAAGACAGCGGAGACCAGGACAACTAGAGCCCCAGATACAGATCCCCTGTAAAGGCCTTGTCTCAGACGACCACCAGGACAAGCCCACAGGAAACAGCCTTTTTTCTCCATTCTGTCACTAATGGAGTTTTGGTTCCTTGCCGCTGTCGCCTCTGGCTTGCTTAGTTGGGGTCACTTCATCTACAGCGATATCGTTGACTTGATTGCAAATAAATGCACAGAAACTATTTAAACTGAACAGAGATGACATCACTGAATTCAATGATGATCTTAACTGTCATTTTGCATTATTGACACACTGTTTTCCTAATGAATGTTGTTCAGTTGCTTTGACGCAATGTATTTTGTTTAAAGCGCTATATAAATAAATGTGACTTGAATGGTGGCCACAACTGTTTTGATTTTTCATGAATAACAATAACAATTTTGTCTTTTTCTTATACAAAGCTATTTTATGCTTTGAGGAGACAGTACATGAGCTATATAATCTGCTTTATGATGATTTTGTTAAGTACCTTTAATGCAGAAAAGAGAGCAGCATGAACATTCTTCAAAACATGTCCTTTCATGTTCCACAGAAGAAAGAAAGCCATGCAGGTTTGGAACAACATGATAGTGATTAAATGACAAAATAATTTTCATTTTTGGAGTTCAACACAGCTCACTGTCGGTCTAATTGCTTTATCTGGTTATCATCATTTGATCAGTTTTTCAGTCTCAGAAAA
Organism: Carassius carassius; assembly: GCF_963082965.1. Lineage (NCBI taxonomy): Eukaryota > Metazoa > Chordata > Actinopteri > Cypriniformes > Cyprinidae > Carassius > Carassius carassius. The sequence goes on from NC_081760.1 coordinate 7,875,874, forward strand.
AGCCTCTGGGCTGCAGAAACATTAGAAGCCTCTCTTACAATCAGCCCTCTGTGATGCTCTAATGACCGTGGCTCCAGGTTCTTCTGTCTGTTTGTGTCTGTGCAGATTTGGGAGGGAAGCAAGGTGAAACAAAGTGAAAAGAAAAAGTCCAGAGACAATGTTGCTTTATATTGTGTTCATTTGTATTTAAGACCTCCTGTGTTTTGTGCATGGCCCTTGTGTATTTGTGAATTAATGCAAGTGTGTGAATGAGAGTCTGCACTTGCGCGTGTTCAAACACCATATCCAATGAAAGGATGTCCCTGATTATTTAAAGGCTGCTTGTTTAGGGCAACTGAGAAGTGGCAGATAGTTAAAAAGACTCAAGCAAACACTGCCAGGACATCACAAAGGTTGTGTCTTTCAGAGAACCTAAAGCAAAAGGACTCTGGGAAAACAAGCAGCACTGGATTATGGTGCAAGGGATCTTATAAGACCTCTTGGTAGAACAATCACACTGGCTCTTAAAAGAAGGCTTAAGCCTACTTCTTTCAGTTGAGTTGGTTGCTTAAACATTCCATCCACCTCCACCTTGAAGTAGGTCATATCAAACACTGAATGCTTGTCTCCATGTAAAAAAAAAAAAAAAGTTCTGATACACAATAGTGTCTATCATTAGTAAGTATAGTTCTGAAAAGTTTACAAAGCTTGAAAAATGTTATCTGACAAAAAGATACAGAGAATAACTCATCTGTGAAAAGAAAGAAATGCAATACTAACCATGTCATATTCAGACTCATTTTGAACAGATTACCATAAACTATCAATTCTAAAGGATCCACTGGATCCAATGTAAATCAATGCGTTTACAAACAAACTTTTAACTTATTATTGTCATTAAATTAAATAATGTTATGGATATTTAATTGAAAGTGTATTGTTATGTCCTTTAGAAGTGGTGTGTTGTCGTGGAGCTTGACAGTCGAGGTTGGCACCGTTTTTCAATGTGTGGAAAAGAGCAGCTTGGACATTTTGCAAAAAAAAATATATATCCTTTTTGTCATCATATAGGTTTCAATTGTAAGGTGAACAGTTGATGGCTACATTTATTTGACAAAAGAATACAGTAAAAACATCAATGTGAATTATTATTATTATTACAATTTATAATAACTTTTCTAATATATTTTCAAATGTAATTTATTCCTGCTATAGCAAAGCAGAATTTTCCGCAGTCACATGTTCTAATATGTAGATTTGGTGCTTAAAAAACATTTTTATTTATCATGTTGAGTTTTTGCTGCTTTATATTCAGTGATAACCATGAAATTTTTTTTCATGATTCTCTGATAAACAAAGTTTAAAAAAAAAGACATTATTTGAAATAAAAAGCTTTTGTAACATTATTAATGTCTATTCTGTCCCCCTTTTAAAATTTATTTAAAAAAAACACCCCTAATTTTGTAGTAGTAGGTATAAAATAGTGCAAGTTTTATATTTATGTGTTAAAATCTGTGTGTCCTTTTTAACTATTCCATAAACACTTTACATTTTGTAGTCTACATACTGTACTGTATAATCAGCAGGGTACCTGTGGGTGCTGGGCTATGTTCCTCTGAATGGAGGAACGGGTTGTGTCCTTCAGTTAATGAAGGGTCTGATACTGCCTCCCGGTGTGTCTCCACAAGCTCCCCATTCACATAAATGTGCACCTGAAATCCCCAATTAAGATTCATTCATTCGTTCACTCACTCACTCACTTACTCACTCACTCACTCACTCACTCACTAATCCATATGTATAATCAAATGATCCATTTCCATATTCTGTACAATACTCTTTTTACGTTAATAAACTTAAAATAATACAATGATGGAATTTTGATAAAGGATAATCAGGCCATTTTTTCTCCATTTATCTTAAGAAATCTAAGCCAATTTACCTGATTTCACCATATCCTTTGTATTTCAATATTCAAAATATACAATATGGTATCTAAATGATTCTCCAAAGGGATATAACAGTAGTAGCATGTTACATTTGAACAAAAATAAATAAATAAATAAATAAAAACAAATAAATAAACCTGGTATTATCATGAAAATCATAAAAATAATGTTACTACCTCCAAATCTGCTTTGGGATGAAGGAAAAAGAAAGGCTTCAGCACTGGTGATCTAGAAAAAGAAAACAGACATTAAAGGCTCAATATGTAATTTTTCTGCTTTAAAAATAGCAGATATCACTATATCTATGTTATATATATTTTTTAGTTGTGTACTTACATTATCCCGAAAGTTTCCACGAACTTTCAAATCCAGAGAAAATTATAGTTTAATTAGAAGACACGGCACGTTTCTTTATTTCCGTTTTGTCGCCCGTCTATGGCGTCATATAAACTTTGACCCCTCTAGTTTATCTAACTTCCTGTGGAACCGCCAAATACAAAGGTGAACAGAAGCAAAGACGAGACGAAGAAGAAAAAGTAGTAGCTAGTCTTGATCGAGACTATTATATTTTATATTTATATTGTTTATATTCGTATTTATACTTCAATCAATAACTTAGTTATGGATCATGATTATGCTTTGACTGCACGTTCTGTGAAGCGCAAACGTACGGGTGAAATAAATGACCTGAGAAGGTTTTGGGACGAAGAAGAAACGAGACACGGGTAAATATTGGAGTTGCATTTCCAAGATAGAGAGCGCTTCGTGACAAGCTGAAACTACAGAGAGATGCTTGCATTCTAATAAACAGGTATGCATCCATTCAGCTAACTGTATCTATCCGTATATTTTGTGAATCGATGATGTCTTGTGTAAAACGCAGACGGACTAGCTCTCATGTAGAGTATAATGTAAATCTACATGTGTTCTATATCTAGCTGGATAAAGTAGCTTTTTTTAACATATATTGTGTTTTATACATATATTACTACTAGCTAGATGGAATATTGATTTGATAGGGGTCTGATAATTCATATATCTCTCCGTTCGAAAAGACGTGATTGTCAAAATACTAGGCTGCTGCTGCTGTAGGTGAAGGGAGACCGCTGACAGACCAGGCTCTTGTCTTCATGACAACAATATCTATACTTCATGTTGAACATAAATATAAAGCCTACTGATAAAGGACACCGTCAACAGTATTGACGGCAAAATAGACGATGTTTGACAGGTGCAATATTTGAAAATCGATAATTATTTATTAATTTTTTAAATTACATTTATATCTGAATTTATGTCAACCTATAGACTTCAAACATCAAAATGTCATGAATTAATATGTATTTGTGTACAAAATTACATATAAACATATTTTCCTATTATATTTTGCCTGGAAACGCTTCCAACACGCGTGCGTGTCGCGTGAAAAATAGGCGTCGGTTCTATTTCTAGCAAGCACGCGTTTCCACACAGGCAGTCTGCAAGCTCTAACCTGTTAACATGGGAGCCGAATTAAAAACTGACACGCCACGCAGCTGAGACGCTTGGGCCACGCATCCAGTGTGTCGCCGGCCTCAGTTAAAATGAGTGAGGAATTTGGGGAGCGACAGAGCGCGTGTTCCAATGAACAACAACTCCCATGAGCCTACGCTCTTTCCCGACGTCATCAAAGTACGTCTTATGTTATTATTTTGATTGATGACCCCTGGTGGCCAAAAATTCCATACTGTGCGTTTAAATAATACACATGCAACATTTGGCGGGATACTTTTATATGAAGTTCTAAACAGTTTTTTCTGTACTTAAAGAACTACTCACTAATACTTACATTCTTGGTCGCCCTCCTACAATAGCTGTGAGTCCTGGAGCTGAAGAGAGAAAGAAATTACATATTGGCCTAAGTTGTACAAATGTGCTTTGACTTTAAAGGGATAGTTCACCCAAATATGTTAATTACCCCATGATTAACTCACCCTCCAGCCATCCTAGGTGTGTATGACTTTCTTCTTTCAGACAAATAAAATCAAAATTATCTTAAAAAATGTCTGGGCTCTTCCAAGCTTTATAATGGCAGGTTGATAAAGTTTTAAATATGAATATATATGGATTCTTGGATTCTTACAAAAATGCATCCATTCGCTTTAGAAGGCCTTTATTGACATCCTGAATCAACGTGGAGTACTTTTTACGATGGATTGATGCACTCTATTTTACTTCAAAATCTTGACCACCATTGACTGCCAGTATAAAGCTTGGAAGAGACAGTAAACTTTTTCTATATAATTCCGATTGTATTCATCTGAAAGAAAAAAGTTATATACACTTAGGATGGCTTGATGGTGAGTAAATCATGGGGTAATTTTCATTTTTGGGTGAACTATTCCTTTAAATGAAACTAAAGTGATTTAGAAACAAGGCAGGAAAAAACTGAGACAAGGTTTTTTCTCACCCATGCCTGTACCCGCTGGTGCCACTTCTCTGGAGAAAAACTCTAGCGCTTTCTTCTGCTTGTGATGGACAGCCATCCAAACCACAGCCTCACGAGGACTCTGCACAATAAAGAACAGCCTTCAAAAGCTGTAGGTTACTTGTTCTAATTGTAAACGGACAGTTTACCAGTTGTTACACAATTAATAATTTTCATGTGACGTCACAGGAACGCCCGCATGGAGGGCAAAACAAGGCTTTCCTCCACTGAACACCAGTTATTTTTATGAGGCTTGCATTAAGTAGTAATGTAGTAAGTAAGTGATATTTAAAGGCCAAATTCAATAAACAACTTATTGATGATGCATACTTTGTACAGGCAAGCAGATGAACCCAGAATATAAAAGCAATGCACAAAGTTTAATATTAAACGTTTCCCCATAGAAAACCATTATAAAGAAAACACTTAACCATTTAGCGCATTGCATTCATATTCCGGGCTCATTTGCTTGCCTGTTTTTAGTGATTGAAATATTGTGGTGGGTGCTTCGTATGGATTGCTAATGGCCTTGCATTTTGTTCACATATATTTGTTTTTTACTTTTGGTGATCTAAATATTTTTGGATTGGAACAGATAGAAAATTGACAGGCTTGTGCTGCAGTTCTATGGATGTTCTGCCTGCCAGGTCTTCACATTTTTAACAGAAAACAGAAGCAGACAGCCTACTGCATTGACGGCATGCGGTCCATATGTGTCCTCAGCACCCAGAACTTGAATGTTGACTTCAGCATAGTCCTCCAAACCCAGTTGTTTGAAAATTTGCTGGGTCCTATAGATATTTCATGACGTAATTTCACAATACATACACTTTATAAACACTGTATTTAACAAACTCCATTTAGGATATTTAATCTTAGCTGTATTGCTAATTGAGATAGCAAAAAAAAAACAATAAAATCACTCAGAATAAGCGATTAACCTTTTGATAATGCTCTCTGCTGTTCTTCTGGCTTTTTCTACAGCTCTCGGGCCACCAACAGGACAAACTGCCGTCGCCCTGAACCCATCCATATATGTGGCACAAACCTATAGAGAACAAAATATAAAACTTTATATATATATAAATATAAGTAGTAATATAAATATAACTACTTTATTTATTTTTGATCATTGCGTAAAAAGAAAACAAACTTAAATGACTGACTTAAACCAACCAAACCAGAAATGGTGACCAACCTTGTAGTCGCCTGATGGAGGTGATCCTTTGGCACCACCTACCTTCACTGCTCCACCATCCACATCTACACACATATAAAGCCCAGTCAGAGATTATGTGAGGTATCAGATTTGCTCTGGAGTTTTGAATGTTCAGCAGTTTTTCTTCAGATCAAATCAAGGTAGTGTACATACATTAGCTTATTGATTACACGGACAATGAGATGGAAGTTTAGGGGACAAAGAAAATATTTGTTTTGTGACCAAGAAAATAAAATTTGTTAAATGAAAGAGGTTGCAAAGGTTATAGCAGATAGCTGGTAGGTCACCAGTCTAGACAGCTGGTGTAAAGTCAATTTGCTGCATCTCTGAGTCGGACATTTAGAGATAATAAAGAAGCAACCATCTGATCACTGCATGAGGACTTTTTACTGGAGATAAGAACTGTCATCAGCCAGCTTTGGTTTGGTTAAAGTTATCTATCCACAATACTGAAGATATTACTACTACTATATCTATAAATATGCCACTGCATTAATGTCATAAACAATCATGCATGTACAATACAGTAAAAGTTGACTGACCTGGTATCTCAGTAATGGTGACATTGGAAAAGTCACATGTGACATCAGGCAAGAGGTAACGCTGTGGGTCTCCGATCTCATACACTAACTGCTCTGCCACTGTACCAAATGAAACCAGCCCACCTGTTCTTGGAGGTTTGGACAGTGTAAATGAGCCATCAGCAGAACATTCTACCACCGGGAAGCCCATGTTATCCCTGAAAATGAAAAGAATGAAGCTGAGAATGCACATATATCAAGTATGTTTATTTGCAGTCACTGAAGTTAAAGAAAAGAAGTACTCTCAAGGATAAAAGACATCTGAAGTGTCAAGGAGTAAAAAGAACATGTCTGTGTCCTACTTCACCCATAAAACCAAATTAATTAAGAAACTGTATTTGCTTAAAGAAGGAACATTAGGATTTTTGCACTGACATATTTTCATGAAAATTAAGCACATCCTCCCCGACAATTCTCATTACCTGAATGCAAAAAAAGCCAAACAATTTTCATTACTGTAATGTGAATCAATTACAGTATTTATACATAATGGTATTATGTATAAAGCAGCAAAATAGTTTTTTTTTAGCATAGATGATCATAGGAAATGTTTCTTGGGCAACAAATTAGCATATTAAAATGATTTCTGAAAGAACATGTGACTAAAGACTGGAGTAATGGCTGCCTAAAATTCAACTTTGCCATCACAGCAATTTTAAAATATATAAAAATAAAAAGCTATTTTAAATTGTAATAATATTTCAGAATATAACTTTTTTTTTTTTGAAGATTATTTTAAATTATTATAAAAACTAATATTTTGAAATATTTTGAATTTTTTATATACATTAAAAATTATATATATATATATGTGTGTGTGTGTGTGTCATATTTGTATTACATTACAATAAAAATAATTGAATGCACCTGTAAACATGTATAAAACACAAAGTGAAACATAAATGAAACATCAAAGCAAATTACCGTAATGAGAAAATGTGCTTTTCCTTTTGAATGTGCCATGAATATATGAGCTTTTGAGTGCTTACCAGTCAGGAACTGTGTGCCAGTCTGTGAAAATTCCTCCTGTGGCCTGTGTGCCACACTCAATCAGATGACCAGCAAGGCTGCAACAGAGAAAAACTGAAACCAAAACCAGTCCAGAACTTAAATAATAACATATGTGGTTTTAACCACAAATAATCTTACACTGAATAATCCATCACACCACGCAGCAACAACAACAAATGAATCATGTGTGGCCGTCTGCCCTTATGTTCACCTTAGTGTATTATAGTCTACATCATTGTCCTGCATCTGCTAATCTGTGTTTTCAGCAGATAAACTTGTCAGAGACATTGCACTAGTGTGTGTGTGTGTGTGTGTGTGTGTGTGTGGATGCATACATTTCAAGAGCTCATAGTACAGTTTACAGTACCTTCCAGCAGCCAACAGGTCATAGTTATTAAAATCCCATGCAAACTGTCAAAATAAACAAACAAAGAGCTATAATACTCCTTTTTCCACACTGAATAAAGTTCAGTGTCAAAAACATTTATGCATTCATAAGAGTTATATTTTCTAAAATTAAAAATGAATATATAATATATACAGTTTTCATCATTTTTAGAAGAGGTTCTGTTGATGCAAAATATGCACTTTTTGTGAATGTCAAATGCGTACAGAAAAACTGTTAAAAACCACCACAACAATAGCAGTTTAACAAGAGGAAGCTGGTTTGAATTTGAATGTGAGTTTCTTCTTGAATTAAGTCTCAAACTCTCCCTTTAGAAGTAAATTTGGCTCTTTCTTAAAAGACACACTGCTGGTGTGAAACTTGTTGTCCGTTTTTGTTTTGTGCTGATGAAGGAGGTTCAAATTACCAACACATCGTTACAGGGAACGAATGAGACACATCAACTGTTGCACAAGAAATCTGAAGAATGTTCTTGCGTGACAAACCATACCGAATGCATCAGCGGTCCAAGAACCACAGCGCTGTCCACGCAGCGTCCTGTCACTACAATATCAGCCCCGAGGTCCAGGCACCGTTTAATAGGGAGGGCGCTGTGAGATACAGACACAAGAAAGCTGATTCTCATATGCGCAAACCACCAGTCCGGCTCCAGACACGAATAACAGACAGAACCAATGACACGCTGTAATTAACTTCATACCCCAAATATGCATTCATGCTGTGGACGGTTTTTGGAAGTGGTTTCTTTCCCTCGGAATCAGCCATCCTGAGTTCAGTCAAAGAGTCTTTCTAGGATAAACAACAAAACAGAAGATCACAGGGAGGATTTCAATACTATCTGAACATTTCCCAGAAAGGGTAGAGGATATAATATAATGATATGGCTATACAGTAATCACTACTACTATCACTCATACTTAACCTAGGAATTTGAACAAACCCCTGAAAATTATTGCAAAAAGTATTAACTATACACTACTTGCCAAGCTGAATGTTCAGCATCATTACTCCAATCTTCAGTATCACATGATCCTTCAGAAATCATTGAAATATGATGATTTTCTGCTCAAGAAACATATTCTTGTGGAAACTGTAATACATTATTTTACAGGGATTTTTTTGACAAATAGAAAGGTCGAAAGAACAGCATTTACTTGAAAGAGAAATCTTTTGCGACTTTTTATGAGAATTTTAATCAGTTTACGGTAGAATACGTATTATAGTATTTATACAACCCGAATTCCGGAAAAGTTGGGACGTTTTTTAAATTTGAATAAAATGAAAACTAAAAGACTTTCAAATCACATGAGCCAATATTTTATTCACAATAGAACATAGATAACATAGCAAATGTTTAAACTGAGAAAGTTTACAATTTTATGCACAAAATGAGCTCATTTCAATTTTGATTTCTGCTACAGGTCTCAAAATAGTTGGGACGGGGCATGTTTACCATGGTGTAGCATCTCCTTTTCTTTTCAAAACAGTTTGAAGACGTCTGGGCATTGAGGCTATGAGTTGCTGGAGTTTTGCTGTTGGAATTTGGTCCCATTCTTGCCTTATATAGATTTCCAGCTGCTGAAGAGTTCGTGGTCGTCTTTGACGTATTTTTCGTTTAATGATGCGCCAAATGTTCTCTATAGGTGAAAGATCGGGACTGCAGGCAGGCCAGGTTAGCACCCGGACTCTTCTACGACGAAGCCATGCTGTTGTTATAGCTGCAGTATGTGGTTTTGCATTGTCCTGCTGAAATAAACAAGGCCTTCCCTGAAATAGACGTTGTTTGGAGGGAAGCATATGTTGCTCTAAAACCTTTATATGCCTTTCAGCATTCACAGAGCCTTCCAAAACATGCAAGCTGCCCATACCGTATGCACTTATGCACCCCCATACCATCAGAGATGCTGGCTTTTGAACTGAACGCTGATAACATGCTGGAAGGTCTCCCTCCTCTTTAGCCCGGAGGACACGGCGTCCGTGATTTCCAACAAGAATGTCAAATTTGGACTCGTCTGACCATAAAACACTATTCCACTTTGAAATAGTCCATTTTAAATGAGCCTTGGCCCACAGGACACGACGGCGCTTCTGGACCATGTTCACATATGGCTTCCTTTTTGCATGATAGAGCTTTAGTTGGCATCTGCTGATGGCACGGCGGATTGTGTTTACCGACAGTGGTTTCTGAAAGTATTCCTGGGCCCATTTAGTAATGTCATTGACACAATCATGCCGATGAGTGATGCAGTGTCGTCTGAGAGCCCGAAGACCACGGGCATCCAATAAAGGTCTCCGGCCTTGTCCCTTACGCACAGAGATTTCTCCAGTTTCTCTGAATCTTTTGATGATGTTATGCACTGTAGATGATGAGATTTGCAAAGCCTTTGCAATTTGACGTTGAGGAACATTGTTTTTAAAGTTTTCCACAATTTTTTTACGCAGTCTTTCACAGATTGGAGAGCCTCTGCCCATCTTTACTTCTGAGAGACTCTGCTTCTCTAAGACAAAGCTTTTATAGCTAATCATGTTACAGACCTGATATCAATTAACTTAATTAACCACTAGATGTTCTCCAAGCTGAATCTTTTAAAAACTGCTTGCTTTTTTAGCCATTTGTTGCCCCCGTGCCAACTTTTTTGAGACCTGTAGCAGGCATTAAATTTTAAATGAGCTAATTAAGTGGATAAAAGTGTAAAATTTCTCAGTTTAAACATTTGCTACGTTATCTATGTTCTATTGTGAATAAAATATTGGCTCATGTGATTTGAAATTCCTTTAGTTTTCATTTTATTAAAATGTAAAAAACGTCCCAACTTTTCCGGAATTCGGGTTGTAATACATTAATACTATACTAGACACTAAATATGCCCATAAATATTATAATAAATCAATGTGTGCTGAATACTAGATCCTAAGACAATAAACATTCTATCTCTTAAAGTTGGACTCAGAACTTGTTTATTTGTTGGGCTGCATGATATCGCGGTTTGATATGATTTTCATCTTGGACTATACTGACACTTAGTGGTGAGGCTGGAGCAAAAAAAAATGTCCATCTGATAATGCTATTCTAGATTGCAGTAATTACAGTCAGACATTATTACCTTATTAAGTGAAAGTTTCCAATAATAGGGTGGCTACTGAGATAAAATGAGTAGTATTCGCATGCTCGCATGAGATGAATTACAAAAGCATGAATGGAGCCCAATTACCTGTGGCATCAGGTCATCACCAGTAACCACAGCTACCTTCAGGTCAAGACCCGCCTTTTGAACTACTTCCTGTAGAGCCGCTCCACAGCCAAGAGGATTGACACCTCCAGCGTTACTGACCACACGAATACCTGCAGGACACAACAAAGTATGGCACCAAAAACATCTGTAATGGGTTGGAAATTACTAAATATGAACATTATCCATCATATTAAAAAAACCTAAATGTAAGTATTAGAATGAAAAATGTATCATTTTTGTGTAATTATATAATATTATATTATATTAAGAACATAAAACATCCTAGACAAACATTAATTTACCTCAATAAAATGTGTCTGCATAAAAGTCACATTCTTATCATAATTTTACCTTTTTTGCTGATATCCTTAATAAATGGAGAAAGGGAAAGGACAAAATCAGGAGCATATCCCATATTCTAAAAGAAAAGAGCATTGTTAACGTCAATCCAAGTGTGTATTATAATAAACAAAAGTTAAAAAAAAAAAAAGTAAATCTAACAGAATCACCCTGAATTTATCATCATAGACAACCAAAGCATTTTATGAGTGACATCAGGTCAGTTGGAGGATTGAGGAATAACTTACAGGTGCTTTAGCTTTGGCTGCTGACAGCAGTGACATGGTGATTTCAGACAGATAATCAAACACAAGGAAGTCCAGTTTCCCACCGTGTATGAGCTGAGGAACTGCATGGGAGAGATTTGGCATGGTTTGATGGTTCTTTTTACACAGTTTCATCAAGACATATACTAGCCCAAACAGGTGGACATGCAAGCCACAAAATGTATTGGCTTTAAAATCATAAAACCGTTTAAAATTAAAACAAAAATGTTTGGAAATGTTGTGGTTGTTAAACGTTAGCAGAGTATCTTTTACGAGCAGCCACTAATATGAGCTTGACAAAAGTTGGAAGAAAATGTTTAAGAGTTAAAATTGACATTATAATCTTTTTGGCGTCAGGGAGGTTAGAAAGGGTCAAAAGGCCAGTTATTATGTTTTGGTGATATCTAGTGGTCATGGAAGGAACTACACATGGACGAGATTTTAGTTCGCTTGTTCTGTGTCATTCCGTCCTTGTCAAGAACTATTGTGCAGAGGGATGAATAACTTATAATTAATGCATAGTAATTTTATTCAAATACCTGACGTTGCAGTATCACCCCAAAACCCCGACGCGCATCCGATACGTGTAGTTTTATGCGCTGATGAAACGTAAAGTCTATTACTGCTTCTGTGACGTGAGTCTCTTGTAAAACATCTGACAGTTGTTGCAGATTTACTGAAACTGTGTGAATATAACACATGATTTCTGTAGGAAGGCAGCGGTGAGGTTGAAAATACTCTCACTGTCAACCGACGCAAACACCCGGATATGCGCGTGAGATTCGTCATGCTCGCCAAAAGCGTTTCTTGTTGAATTTATTTACTTTTTCCTCTTTCCGTGGACAGACTTGTTGCACACTTAATACAAAACTTGACAGTCAAAAGTACACATTTGTACAACACACAAACTCATCCGTGTAGGACAACATCAAGTTATCGTGGTTCCTACAAAGGACATAATGTTAACTATCCCAGTATTTAATGCACTACAGATGATTCTATTAAAACGGCTGAAATTGATTAATAAAAATAAAAAATACTTTAGGTATTCATAATAGAGGTCTGAGGACCTATATGAAACAATATATGAGACAACTAAGGTATATAGAGAAAATATGTCACTTTAAGATTATGGGCTTAGAAAGTTACCAACTATTGCTAAATTAATCGAGAATGGTGGTGGTGTGTACAGTATATGTATGTATGTATGTATATATAGCTACAGTACAGCCCAAAAGTTTGGAAACATTACTATTTTTTATGTTTTTGAAATAAGTTTCTTCTGCTCATCAAGCCTGCATTTATTTGATAAAAAATACAGAAAAAAATTAATATTGTGATATATTATTACAATTTAAAATAATTGTTTTTAAATTTATTATACTTTAAATTATCATTTATTTCTGTGATGCAAAGCTGAATTTTTAGGATCATTATTACATGATCCTTTAGAAATCATTCTAATATGATGATTCATTATCAAAGTTGGAAACAGTTCTGCTGCTTAATATTTTTTTCAGAACATGTGATACTTTTTAGGATACTTTGATGAATAAAAAGTAAAAAAAAAATGAAGCTATGTTTTTAAAATATGAATATTTTGTAATAACAATATACACTACTGGTCAGTAATTTGGGGTCAGTAATTTTTTTTCTTTCTTTTTTTTAAATAAAATCAATACTTTTATTCAGCAAGGATGTGTTAAATTGATAAAAAGTGATAGTAAAGAAAATATATTATTAGAATTTCTTTTTTAAATAAATGCAGTTCTTTTTAACCTTTTATTCATCAAATATATTAGACAGCAGAACTGTTTCCAACACTCATAATAAATCAGAATATTAGAATGATTTCTTAATGATCATGTGATAGACTGGATGTTACATGTGACACTGAAGGCTGGAGTAATGATGCTGAAAATTCAGCTTTGCATCATAGGAATACATTTTTACAAGTATATTCAAAGTATATTCAAATCGAAAACTATTATTTTAAGTTGTGATAATATTTCACAATATTACTGGTTTTTCTGTATTTTTGATCAAATAAATTCAGGCTTGATGAGCAGAAGAAACTTCTTTCAAAAACATTAAAAATAGTAATGTTTCCAAACTTTTGGTCTGTACTGTATATATTTAATAATACAGTCTCAAACTTTTCAAGTTAATTCAAAATGTTATGCATGTATGAAGAGGGTCTCTTGAAATGTTTAGGTTCAAGTTTTATTCTCCTTTTATTCTCAAAAAAAAAAAAAAAGCCTAAATGAAATGAGTGCCACAGAATGGGGATGTACTCAAGAGTGGACACATCTGCATCTCATCTTCTGCATCTCATTTCAGTTAAGTTTTATAACTGTTTGAAGAACGGTCTGATCTTCATGCTGATAGATTTAAGGGAATATCATAAGTCCTTCCTGTTCATCCACATGATGCCATCATCTGTCCCATGCTTGGCCATGTATTTTGTATAAGCTCCTCCCCAGTAGTATTGCCCATTAGGATTACAAGAGTGGCATCGGTTGTACCCCCATCCATCTCCATCGTCTCTTGAACATTGTTTAGAAAGATCTCCAGGTATCCTGTTAAGACAAGTGAAGGGGGGAAAGAACATATTAGACACTGTACAGCTTTTCCATGCAGTTTTCAATCTGGACACCATTAGGACAAACTTTTACGACCATACACACCATTTGTCATCATATCCATCGTAGGTGCTGAATATCATGCCATTATGGATGGACATGGTATGGTTTTCTCCAAACAGTTCTGTTGCACCATCCAAGAATGTTTTCAAAATTTCCAGCTGTTCCTGGGTAGTGACCAGCTGCTAGAATGTAGTTGGTAGCTTCGCCCTGCACAGTGAACTGCTCGTATTGAACCTAAACCTTTGAACCGGACCAGTCTTACATTTCAACCAGAATGTCAGTGGGACTAATCTTTGTAAGTTGACTAATACGGTCATTACCCAACTAGTACGCAACTAACAGTCCACAAAGTTCATTAGAGAATGAGACAATATGAAGAGTCTGGGAATGTGATTTAGAGATTGAGAACCCTGCTGAAAAGCTTTTAGAACTTGCTCGTGTAGGCTGGATTATGCTGGTTTGGTTTTGGTGGACTTTTGTAGACATGGTGTTCACCATTTATTTTGGTAATGCTAATTGACCATAGAAACTTGCTGGTTTAGCTTGTTAAGCAGCCTGGTTGTGGAAGTCGGCACATCAGCATTCAAAACACAACATATTGGTCATTTCTGCAGGGTTTAACCCAGTGGTAGGCAAGTTCGGTCCTGGAGAGCCGCAGTCCTGCACAGTTCAGCTCCAGGCTTGAAAAAAAACCTCACCTGCCCGTACTGTAGTAATCCTGAGTGGATTGATAAGCTTGTTCAGGTGTGTTTGATTAAGGTTGAAGCTGAACTCTGCAGGTCTGTGGCTCTCTAGGACCGAATTTGCCTACCCCTGGTTTAACCACATAATATGCAATGCTCATCTGAATTTAAATTCTTTGCTAAATATTTAAGGTTCATTAGTTAAACTCTCACATGCAAAACCACAACATATCATTTGCAAGCTGTAGCTCACCTGGAGTCCCACATCAAAAGCAGTGTTTCCAAAACCTCTTCGGTAGTCTGCCAAAATCAACACTGCCATCCATACAGTTCTGGATTACCACCCAACATTTAAAATAGTAGAAACGTTTATAATGATATTTGGTAAAATAAGTAAACTTATTAGTAGCTAACTTGGTACAGCACTACACTTGTGATATGGAGCCCTTGGGTATAAGTCTCGTGAAACATGAGTAATGACAAAAGAGCACAAAAACTTGCAGAATCAAGCTTAAATGGAAAGGTTGCTTCAGCAAATGTGCTTTTTAGCTTTTATTTGTTTTTGAACACACTTTCGGTTAGGTTTAGGTTTGGGTTTAGTGTAGATGCTCCGTTATTTTTCACTAGACATTTCACTTCACGATTTGCCAGATTAACGTTCTTCTGTTTTGGATAAAACTGAATGCACTTTTAGTGCCAGTCACTCACTCACAATTCAATCTGAAATTATTGCAAAACATAACATCACTTTGTAGAAATGTCACCACTGGCATGTTTTTCCAATAAGCCTGCACTGGATGTTCTCATAACTTTTCTCAACATGCCACATGATTTTGAAATCCTGAATTACATTAGGGTTTGTTTTAAAAACAAAGTGGACATACCTCCGTTTTGACTCATCTGATCGCAGATGACCTTGTAAGGTCAGCTGAGTGGATCAGGCCGTATGAGGTACATCTGAGATTCCTCTCCTCCTTTGCAAATGATATCTCTGCACTCTTTGCCGGAAACCACAGGAATCAGGCAGCTGACTTTACAAGGTATTTTGCACTTGGCCCTCTGAGTAGTGATGGCCTTCTCCAAACATTGAATCTTCAGACGGATCTTTTCCAGCACATTAAAAAGGATTTTAATGTTTTGGGGAAAGGTGATATCCACTGTGTCCTTAATATAAGCATGCTGTGTCTCTGTCTGTGTTCTGACCAACCAGCAAGCCATTGCCTATGGGGGATGTTTAATAATTAAGAATGTCTAATAAAAAATTTAAAATGGTTTGACAAAGACAACAAATATTCATTTGGCAGATATAAGTTTATTCTTACTGACTTAATGTATATTTTTGATCAGATTATGTTTTCCCTGGGAATCAAACCCATGTCCACAGCATTACCAGTTGTGCTATAGGAACGCTAATCAAGAATTGTTCAAGACTATTACTTGCAGATATAAAAGTTTCTAAGCTCTCTTATGAAGTATAGTTACCCTCGCTGACTCTTTGTCTTTGTGCTTCTTCTGCAGTCGTTTTCAAGATGTAGCCATAAACAGAGTTGGTGGACTGGGTCAGCTCATCCACAGATCTTTAGAGCTGATTCTACAGTTGGCCTCATGTTACGTTATTGCTTCTGGAGGGTTTTCTTCAACTCGCAACCTGTGGGACACAACACATCCTAAAGAGGAAAAAATTAGTTGTTTTTTGTGTGTGCAATATTAACTTGAATTAGGGTCATAACCATCATAAACACCAAAATTCAGATTAATGGTTGACAGAATGTTTTTTCAACAATAGATTATTAATGCTATATAATTGGTCTCCTCAATAATGAACATTTAGTTTTGTCATTGACTTATACATAGAAATAAAGCAATTAACAGGGTGACTAATGCTCCACAATCTTATATCAAAGTCTCTGATTTTCATTTAAGTTCTTTACTGTTATTAAGGTTATCCCTCTAGGCCTCATCTGAACACATACTGTACAAGTAGAATCACAATTGCACTCTGACCATTTTCTCTTACATTTTACAGCCACCCGACTCTAGCTGCTCTTCCTTCTCCTGCACAAGTTTTCCCACCGGTTCTGCAGTTGGTCAAAAAACAATAATCTCTATATTATCAAAATGTAACATTATAATTACATTCAATATTACAGTATAATAAATAATATTTACAGTTTCATCATCTTCATCAGACTTTGAGCAAAGCTCCAACAACACACAGGCAAAGTAAAAAGCGAAGCTTCATTTTTGTAGAGCTCACACTTCAGTTCCAGTAAAAGTGAAGTTTTCAGCTGTAGATAATTCTGTGCTGCCCCCCAAAATTTATACCAGATGTCCCCATACACTGGAACACAAGGGACTGCAGCGCTGGTTAATCTTTAATTCTCGAGATGTGACTTTTGGTAATCAGCTCAGGGGCGACATCATTTTATGGAAATGAAGAAATGACACAAACAAAGCAATAATAAACAATCATGAAGCAATCAATTTATGCAACTACATATTTCAATATAACAAACTATACAGTGGGTACACTATGTGACTGATAATACTGAATGTAATATATATATATATATATATATATATATATATATATATATATATATATATATATATATATATATATATATATATATTACATTCAGTATTATCAGTCACATCAGGCAGCATTAGAACTGAATTTCCTACTAGGCCACTATAAATTATACAAAATATGTGTATGAATAAAGAATTCCAGTGTCCCAGTGCAATTTGTGTACAAATGTCAATAAAAACATGACATTCTTTAGCAAAATGACACCCAATTGTTAAAACACAATCATGGTTTTGACTTTTTCAAGGTCATTTATTAACATTAAAGAGGAAAGGATCTCTGGCTGAGAAATATGTTAAGTTAAATCTGCATATAATGCTCTCAATCACTCTCACCTATTATTGTGAAAGTATCAACCGTATTGATAGCTTTGTATTTACTCTAAATTCCGTTCTGTATATCATATTTTTTGATACGCAAAATTTTCAAAATGTAATTTAAAACTTTTTATGAAAAAACTGTTCACAATCTGCTTCATACCTTCTGTCATTGACTACATCCATCAGGTCGTGGTATCCCTCTGTTTGTATATATATATATATATATATACCCGATATCCCTTATTTACTTCTCTTTTGATTTCAATCCAGAGACTCTAATTGACTTTCCTATATAAGGCCAAAGACGTGACATTTACCCATTCAATTGCTTTAAGTTTTAAAGAAGAAGTCTCTGTATAGAGTTCACAGTAGGTGGCAGTAATGCGCCGAATTGGTGCAATCCGCCAAAAAAGGGAAGAAGAACTATTCTTTCACGAAACGGAACACGAATAGGATGTCTGCCGGTAGATACGGAGCCATTAATAGATGACTGGAATCTAGACCGATATTAATAATGGCTGGCCTACAGCCTCAGGTAACGTTACTCGATTCAGTATTTTATCTATAGATAGTGCTGAAGCAACTAATACATTTGATGTTTTGCCCTGAATTTGTGGTCTAAGCTATGGCTGTTCTACGCTACCGGCTAAGCTAACGTTAGCTAGTAGGTTGCCATTAATGTGAACTAGTCTGTTTACATCTCTGTTTAATCGACACGCTCGCTCGTGTTGTTGATAGATTTGTTGGTTATAATGGGAACGGCTCGTTTAGTTTAGTTTGTCGGTCGTTTGTTGGTTGGGCAAACTGGCTTCGAGTATAACGCCTTTAAACGTGACAGGAACATATGATTGTCTATTATATGTATTAATTTGTATATTGTAATAGTCATATCATATGACTTAGATCTTCTCGTTGATACTGTAATTAAAAAATGCATAGCCTATCACACATATCACTGCCTGTTTTATTAAATATGAATCATTGGGCAGTCAGAAGGACTGGACAATCACAACATGCAAGTGGGCAACGTCTGGTTTATTAATAAATGCATGCCTACTGACACTTCATATATATATATATATATATATATATATATATATATATAGTCATATATATATATAGTCAGGTAAAGCGTCTTGAAGAGGTGCGGAAAATGTTTGGATGGCATGGCCATGTTTCTCACACTCATATGCCATAAAGAAGATGCCAGCATCAGAATATGTGCTTTAGATGGTTAGACATAGGTTCAAATGCACAATAATTCTAAACATGCTGACAAAGCATTAAACGTGCTGATTAAATTAAACATTGATAAAGCATATAAAACTGCAGTCCTGCCATTGCCCAACTCAACATTGCATGTGCATTGTTAATTTTGTAGATTCTAAGCCCAGTTCTTTCTTCACAGGACGATCTTTTGAAAATGTCCCACGGAGAAACTTGGAAGTAAGTACTTTTGTTCAGTATTTTTAATTTTGCTGTTTAGAATGAGAATGGACAAATGTAAAAGTTGTTGCGGACAGGTGCCACGACCCATCTTTTTAGTCATAGGCAGTCTTATGACTTTCATCTTGTGTGTAAAAAAATAGTTTCTAGAGTATACAGGTAGGTGCTGGTCATATAATTAAAATATCATCAAAAAGTTGATTTATTTCACTAATTCCATTCAAAATTTTATTTATTAATTACATATAGAATGATATATTTCAAATGTTTATTTTTCTTAATTAAGATGATTATAACTGACAACTAAGGAAAATCCCAAATTCAGTATCTCAGAAAATTTGAATATTACTTAAGACCAATACAAAGAAAGGATTTTTAGAAATCTTGGTCAACTGAAAAGTATGAACATGAAAAGTATGAGCATGTACATCACTCAATACTTAGTTGGGGCTCCTTTTGCCTCAATTACTGCAGCAATGCGGCGTGGCATGGAGTCGATCAGTCTGTGGCACTGCTCAGGTGTTATGAGAGCCCAGGTTGCTCTGATAGTGGCCTTCAGCTCTTCTGCATTCTTGGGTCTGGCATATCACATCTTCCTCTTCGCAATACCCCAAAGATTTTCTATGGGGTTAAGGTCAGGCGAGTTTGCCGGCCAATTAAGAACAGGCATACCATAGTCCTTAAACCAGGTACTGGTAGCTTTGGCACGGTGTGCAGGTGCCAAGTCCTGTTGGAAAATGAAATCTGCATCTCCATAAAGTTGGTCAGCAGCAGGAAGCATGAAGTGCTCTAAAACTTCCTGGTATACAGCTGTGTTGACCTTGGACCTCAGAAAACACAGTGGACCAACACCAGCAGATGACATGGCACCCCAAACCATCACTGACTGTGGAAACTTTACACTGGACCTCAAGCAACGTGGATTGTGTGCCTCTCCTCTCTTCCTCCAGACTCTGGCACCCTGATATCCAAAGGAAATGCAAAATGCTTTCATCAGAGAACATAACTTTGGACCATTCAGAAGCAGTCCAGTCCTTTTTGAAGCGAGACGCTTCTGAAGCTGTCTGTTGTTCAAAAGTGGCTTGACACAAAGAATGTGACAGCTGAAACCCAAGTCTTGCATACGTCTGTGTGAAGTGGTTCTTGAAGCACTGACTCCAGCTGCAGTCCACTCTTTGTGAATCTCCCCTGCTTTTTAAACGGCTTTTGTTTCACAATCCTCTCCAGGGTGCGGTTATCCCTATTGCTTGTACACTTTTTTTTTTTTTTCTACCACATCTTTCCCTTCCCTTCGCCTGAATGAATATAATATAAAGTTTCACTTTTTGAATGGAATTATTGAAATAAATCAGCTCTTTGATGATATTCTAATTATATGACCAGCACCAGTATATGTGTCATTATTATAAGTGAACACCGGCAGGGTCGTGCAGGTGGCCTCAGTAGGTCTGGCCTCGTTTATTATCCTGCAAAATGAACAAAATCTTTTTCTCAACCTCCTGGCCTAATTTTCTGTATTATTAGCATCTAGTTTTGAAATCAGTGCATTTAGGAGTGCTGATCTCTGTTTAAGCTTTGGTTTCACAGAATAAACATTCTCTGATTGTTTCTGATCTGTCCAAACGTGTGTGTGTGTGTGTGTGTGTGTGTGTGTGTGTGTGTAACTTCAGGATGCAGCACGAGAGGTTGCATGTAAAGCACCGAGGTCATGAGGCCATGCATGCCGAGATGGTTCTTATTCTCATCGCCACACTAGTGGTCGCTCAGATTGTCCTGGTTCAGTGGAAACAAAGACATTGCAAATCCTACAATGTGAGTGGCATGTTATAAATTAAAGACTCTTTACTGTGCCTTAATGTAAATAAAATAATGAATATTGTTAATGTTGTTTCTTTTGTAGATGGTCACACTATTGCAGATGTGGGTGGTTCCGCTGTACTTCACTATTAAGCTTTACTGGTGGCGTTTCCTGTCTACATGGGGCATGTTCTCCGTCATCACCAGCTATGTCATATTCATAGCCACGCGCAAACCTCTCTCCCGCAGAACCCCTCGGTAATGCATTTTGCAATATAATGTATAATGCAATTTTTTTTTTTTTTTTTGAAAGAGAAAATGACAGTTATGTTTTTATTCACTCCCCCCGCATATTGTTAATGCGTTAAAGATACTTAACAAATGGAACCTCATTGTAAATAATCTAACTCTGATCTAAATGAAATACATAAAAACAAAATCTGAAAGAATGTGTGTGTATATATATATATATATATATATATATATATATATATATATATATATATATATATATATATATATATATATATATATATATATATATATATATATATATATAGATAGATAGATAGTACAGACCAAAAGTTTGGACACACCTTCTCATTCAAAGAGTTTTCTTTATTTTCATGACTATGAAAATTGTAGATTCACACTGAAGGCATCAAAACTATGAATTAACACATGTGGAATTATATATGGAATTATAAACATAACAAAAAAGTGTGAAAAAAATGAAAATATGTCATATTGAAGGTTCTTCAAAGTAGCCACCTTTTGTTTGATTACTGCTTTGCACACTCTTGGCATTCTCTTGATGAGCTTCAAGAGGTAGTCACCTGAAATGGTCTTCCAACAGTCTTGAAGGAGTTCCCCGAGAGATGCTTAGCGCTTGTTGGCCCTTTTGCCTTCTGTCTGCGGTCCAGCTCACCCCTAAACCATCTCGATTGGGTTCAGATCCGGTGACTGTGGAGGCCAGGTCATCTGGCGCAGCACCCCATCACTCTCCTTCTTGGTCAAATAGCCCTTGATGCCTTCAGTGTGACTCTACAATTTTCATAGTCTTGAAAATAAAGAAAACTCTTTGAATGAGAAGGTGTGTCCAAACTTTTGGTCTGTACTGTATATGTGTTTGTGTGTGTGTGTGTATATATATATATATATATATATATATATATATATATATATATATATCTATATCTATCTATGTGTATGTGTGTGTGTGTATATATATATATATATATATATATATATACATATATATACATATATATATATATATATATATATATATATATATATATATACATATATATATATGTGTGTATAAATATACTATTGTTATAACTGAAAAAATATTTCAGATGTAAACCCCTTTGCAGGATGTGTTGCCTTTTGTAGTGTTAAATAGAATGCATTCTAAAATAAAGCCTATTCCACTTCTGCAGGATGGTCTATAAGTGGTTCCTCCTCATTTACAAGCTGAGCTACGCTGTGGGTGTGATTGGATATCTCGCCATCATGTTTACCATGTTTGGATTCAACGTTTTTTTCAGGTGTGTGAACTTCATTAACAGTGGGAAGATGCTGCTTGACATATTTGCTTAGAAGTGAAACAGTGCCTTTATTCTGACCCTAAAATCCTAAACACAGAATTTGGTTGTGTCTAAGTTAGTGAGTCAGTGGTAAGCCCCTGTTCATAGTTTCCATGACAGTGCTGACACAATGGCATGCTAATTGGAAGGAATTACTCCCTTGGTGACTGGACAATAATTCAAAAATTTAAATAACGGTGATATGATTTTAAAACAAATTTCATATTTTGTCACTGACTGATGTTCAGGGTCCAGCTATCAGAAAGAGCAGGAAAACTGACTACCTAAGCACCATAAAAGTTAAAGCCAATCTAAACCTGAAACATCACCCCCAACACCAGCTGTGTCTAAAGAGAAACCCATTCAGCAAACACGGATGACTTCATACATGCTTTATGACAAACCGTCTAAATGTCATCAAGACATAACTAAGACTGTTACAAACTTCTTGGCTGAGGACATAATGCCGTTTAGTATGGTGGAAAACGTGGGTTTCAGGGAAATTATGTCAGTCACCTTTCACGCTCAGCTATACCTACACTTTATGGTGAAGTTAAGGGAAAGGGTGGAGGAGCAACTGAAGTTAGTGTCATTTTGCGACCACATCTGACCTTTGGTCAGGCTGAACGTAGTAACCATACTTGAGCAGGACAGTCCCCTTTATTGATCAAGATTGGAAGCTCTTCAGCTTATGCCTCCAGACGGTCTACTTTCCTGAGGATCACACGGTTGAAGCAATTCCAGCCGGACTTATGGATGCGCTCGCCTTCTGGGGACTCTGTATGGAACGGATGGACCAGACTACAATACTTCGGGCACAGACAGCTGTGCTATTGGTAAGTTATACACAATTAAATATAAATGTTAGTGTTAAGTTATTTTGTTTATGATATGAGGATATATTGCTAAAATCATTGCAGTGCCAAATAAGCTATATGCTTAACACCAATTAGGCCTTACCTAAACGTAGCTTATCATAGGAGTGCTTGCATGTTTTTATGATAGTTGTTTGTATTTGTTTAAATTCTTTTTATATTCACACAATTTTGTTGTGTGTCAGTTATGCCTGCTGTATGGTTGTTGCCGTATCATTAGAATTTAATTAAGCATGTGTTATACTGTGCACTTGAGTTCTGTGTTGTGTAGGCTATGACTATGGAGCCTTGCACTTTTCTCTTTTACTCAGTTACTCTGAATAAAGCTCCATACCAAACCCAGACACTAGAAATGACTTAGTACTTAGTTGACCTATAGTTTAAATTAGGTGATTTCATTCCCCCTATTTAAGTGATTTTATTGGTTACTAATTTAATCTTTAGTCAAAACATACATATGTATGGATTATACATGCAGCAGTTTTCTCAATTAAATACAAAAAACTTTTACTGGCATGGGAGCATTTACTCTACCAAATCAGGTGTGAAATAAAAGCACAACATTACGTAAGCAGGAGGATTATGATTTTAATACAAAAATGAGAAATCATAGTTAAAATATAAATACAAATGAGAACTATGTATTGCAATTTGCAATATTTTTTTTCTCTCTGTCTACAGCAAAGTTACCCAAGACGAGAGTGGACAAAGCAATTGGGGTCTGTAAAAAGGTGGAGGCTGCCTTCTGCTGCTCCTGGAAGAAGAAACCAGATCTTGCAGCTGCTCAGGATGAGTATGACTTGCCAAAGCACAAGCTCATCTATGAAACACCAACAAGATGGGGCTCCTGTCAACAAATGGGGAAGTGGGTTATGGAGCAGAAGAGGGCCAAAGGTCAAGAAGACCAGGCCGCTGGTTCCTACCTGGCAAGATGTGGATGTTTTAGAGTCTATAGATTTAGCTCCGAGCCAACTCCTCAAATTCACTGATTGTCCGGTAATTCCTATGTCAGTGTATCATTCCTAAAACCAGTGATGGATCTCTTCAACACCTCCATCCTGAAGAAAGCAGAGGATGACACGGAGCTCTCCAGGACCATAAAGACATCAGTGATGGGATACCTCATCAAAAAGTATTATGACCCAGCCATGGATGATCTGTTTGATGTGGCATGCCTCATTGACTCAAGATTCAAGCTTCAGTACATTAAGGAGGTTGAAAAGAGAAAACATCAAAGAGAGAGCTGTGTTGAGCCCCTTTCACACTGCCATTCCGGCAAATACACGGGTAAAGTGTTCCGGCAATTGTTCCCGGGTCGCTAGATTTTGCACTTTCACGCTGCCAGTGTTTACCCGGGATATGTGCGTGCTTTCACACACAACCCGTAAAGATCCCGTAACGACACGTGACATCAGGGCGTGACGTGTAATGTACGAGTCGAAAACGCTAGGCACGTTATACTTTCACTGAAGCAAGCAAACGATCTCTGCGTCACCGCGGAAAGTGAGGAACTAACTAATCTCTGCTTCATTACAGTTTGCACATATTTTTTTGTCACGAACGTTGATCTTCCTTCAAAACAGCCGGTAAAAGAGTCGCGCGATAACGCACGTCATCACTTCGACACGGCATTAGATCTGGCTTTTGTTCACACAGCGCTCGTCCCGGGTCGAAACCGGCAATGTTACGAGGTCCCCAACCCGGGTTCAATGCCGGAATCAATCCCGGGACGTGGTTGCTTTCACACAGAAGGCGACCCAGCAATGTTCTGGCAATATGCCGGGTCCGACGTGCAGTGTGAAAGGGGCTTTGGAGATGCTGAAGGGAGAGAGAGCTGTTGTAGTAAGGGAAGAGGAGTCCAGATAAGAAGCCAAGGTAGCCAAGAAGACAACGTGGTTTCTGGCTAGCTTTTCTTTTTTCTTTTTTTCTCCAAACAAGCCCAACACTACTACTAACACCGAAGGCTTGAATCCACTGCAGAGGGAGCTTTGCAACTACCTTCTGTCCCCAGATGCTGACAATGACTCAAATCCTCTGGACTGGTTGAAAGTCTATCAAAAGAACTTCCACAGAGTAAGCCAACTAGCACAACATTACTTGTGCATACAGTTGGCAACATTGCCACATGTAACAGGGCATCTCTGAAGCCAGATAATGTAGCCCAGCTTGTTTTTCTTGCCAGAAACCTCTAGAGCAGGGGTGTCAAACTCAGTTCCTGGAGGGCAGGAGTCAGGGCTCTAGACTGCGACCAAATGGTTGCATTTTGTGACCATTTTTTTCTGCTGGTGCAACTAATATTTGTGAGCAGTCGCACTGGCGCAACCACTGCATTGCCCAACTCATAAGCTCACGAGAAACCTCAAACGACAAAGAAACGAAAGTGAAACTAAACCCTACTACTTTTCAGCTATTTTTAATGTGATGAACAAAATATAGTTTGTGGTAAACAAACAGTTATGTAAAATTAAAAAAATACATCAAATCACAACTATAACCAGCAGCAGAGAAGCACTTATTGTCTTAGTCATTCATTTCTACTTTTTCTCTATATTCTGAAATTATAAAATCACTATTATAAAATATCAAATCATCAAGAAATCAGATTTTGTCAGAATTGTACTTGTATTGTAAATTTTGTGAATTGTAAGAATTTTTTTTCTGTATTAAGTCAGAAAAGTCAAACTTTTCTTCAATTTGCTACTATATATGCTAGAAAAATAATAGTACTTTTATTAAGAGTGGAATATTTACATTTTCTATGTATAAAAAGTAGATTTTACTCCTGTTACTGTTAATAAAAGTATATTTTGTATGCATCCTAACTCAAGCTTAGTGCTTTAGTCAAAAATGTATAAACAAGATCTAAATAAACAACAAATGAACATGAAATAAAAGTAACTGCACTTATTAATGCAGAACAATAGTAATTTTATAATTAAATTAAATTATCTTTATTTTGAACACCCCCAGCACTACCATTTCTGCTGCTGGCGCCACCATCTGTAGAACTGAGTGGCGCTGGTGCCACTGCCCTCAAATGTTTCTGGAGCCCTGCAGAGTAATTCAACCTTAATTAAATGCACCTGATCCAACTAATCAAGTCCTAAACTATACGGTATATGTGTTGAAGCTGGATTGGATCAAAACTTTGCTGGGCTCCGGCCCATTCAGGAATTGAGTTTGACAACCCTGTCCTGTCATAGGGTGTCATCAACACTCAGCAATGTCTCTGCCCCAGCAACATGTGTTTTTGTTGTTGCTCACTCACTTGTTGTTGTTGTTGTTGTTTTTTTCTTCTCGGTTTTCTGCTGTAACTCTGAGCACTTCATATTCTTTATCTTGGCTGATGCACTTTTGTTTCAATCTGTAAGAATAATCATTCTATGTTACAGTTTATAGTTAAAGAGATTATTATTAATAAGGTGAGTCTAATGTTTATTTGATGGTGATTTCACATTTCTTGTTTTGTATGAAGGCTAAATACAAATAAAAGCCAAACATTACTTTATTTGTAGCCTTTTTATTTCTAAAATATAATATCATTTCAAAAGAGGAGGTTCCCAAAACTTCATTTTGCTGAAGTTTGTAGGTACAATCATCCTTTGTGGGCATTCTTGACTTGTTTACAAAAAAAAAAAAAAAATATATATATATTATTCATATCGATATTGGAATTATATAATATTGACTGAAATTATGAAATCTATTGTGATTATACACTTTGTCCATATTGTCCAGTCCTATTCGGGGATTACATTTTTTTTTTCTTCAGAGGATGTGCATTGATTGGCTAATTGCCATTCTAAGAGCAATTATACAGACCCTAGGGGCTGCATCGACAATTGCATGACTTTCTATTATATAAATATTTTTTTTTTTACAGGATTAAAGCAGAAGATTCAATGGATGTTGGTGTGATCATGCTTTTCTACGGTCTGTACTATGGGGTAATGGGACGTGACTTTGCTGAAATCTGCTCAGACTATATGGCATCCACTATAGGGGTAAATATATGTACTTTAGTCTTTATATGAACATTTCTAGACATGCTCGTATTAATATGTAATTCTCAGATATGCTGCAATATTATTTGTGATGTTTAAAATAGTTGAAATAGGAAATATCTTGAACATTTGCTCATCCTCAGGCCATCCAAGTTGTAGATGATATTGTATGCTCATGGGTACAGATTTGGAAAAAAATTTGCATCCTTTGAAGTCTTATTCTGACAGCACCCATTCACTGCAGAGGATCCATTAGTAAGCAAGTGATGTAATGCTAAATTTCTCCAAATCTGTTCCATTGAGCAAACAAACTCGTATTCATCTTGAATGGCCTGAGGGTTAGAATGTTTTCATTAAATTTTAATTTTTGTGTGAACTATTCCTTTAAATTATTCAGTAAAAAAAAAAAACAAATCAAAACACAGTATACGTTTCCATAATTTCTCCCAGTAACTCTCTTTTGGTCTTCCTCTTTGTTTCTTTTCTGTCTGCTGCCTTCAGTACTATAACATGGGTGGCATGCCGTCCCGAAACCTTAGTGATGATGTGTGTGCTGTGTGTGGTCAGAAGATTTTTGTGGATGTAGATGAAGAAGGCATCATTGAGGACACCTACCAGCTCTCCTGTAACCACATGTATCCTGCATTTCCCCAAAACCTTGTCTGTTATGTTTTTCTCAACAGGAAACAAGATGTTTTTTTTTTGTTACATGAAAAATTGTTGTGTACATGCTTAGCTAATTTAATTGATATATGTTTCAAGGACTTTATTCTTTTTTTTAATCTATTTATTGTATGAGGAAGTATTAAGTGAAAGTCTCTGCAAACATGTTCTTGTTTGTAAAAGGAGTCCATTACGTCTGTTTATCCTTAACTCCCGGTTATCAACAGATTTCATGAATTCTGTATTCGTGGCTGGTGCATCGTGGGAAAAAAGCAGACGTGTCCATACTGCAATGAGAAGGTGGACCTCAAAAAGATGATGAATAACCCGTATCCTTAAATTTATCATAATTTACATGCATGACATTCAGTTAAATAAGTACAGTGTTCCCAGAGCACTAACACTGCCATTCCAGTTTAAGTTTGGTAAGATGTTTTTTTTAAATCTCTTATGCTCACCAAGGCTCCATTTATTTGATCAAAAATACAGTAAAACATTAATATTGTGAAATATTAGAACAACTAAAAATATTTGAATATATTTTAAAATAAAATGTATGACATTAACGTTGAAAACAGTTGTGCTGCTTAAAGGGTTAATTCACCCAATAATCAAAATTATGTCATTAATAACTCACCCTCATGTGGTTCCAAACCCGTAAGACCTCAGTTCATCTTCAGAACACAGTTTAAGATATTTTAGATTTAGTCCGAGAGCTCTCAGTCCCTCCATTGAAGCTGTCTGAACGGTCTACTGTCCATGTCCAGAAAGGTAAGAAAAACATCATCAAAGTAGTCCATGTGACATCAGAGGGTCAGTTAGTATTTTTTGAAGCATTGAAAATACATTTTGGTCCAAAAATAGCAAAAACTACGACTTTATTCGGCATTGTCTTCTCTTCCGTGTCTGTTGTGAGAGAGTTCAAAACAAAGCAGTTTAGTGATATCATTCGATGTAACCGGATCTAACCAAATCGAACTGAATCGTTTTAAACTGTTCGCGTCTCCAATACACATTAATCCACAAATGACTTAAGCTGTGAACTTTTAATGTGGCTGACACTCCCTCCGAGTTAAAACAAACCAATATCCCGGAGTAATTCATGTACTCAAACAATACACTGACTGAACTGCTGTGAAGAGAGAACTGAAGATGAACACCGAGCCGAGCCAGATAACGAACAAAAGATTGACTCGTTCTCGAGTCAAGAATCGTTTCTGTCAGACGCGTCCGATTCGTGAACCGAGGAGCTGATGATACTGCGCCTGTGTGATTCAGCGTGAAGCAGACTGACACACAGAGCGTCTGAACCGAACTGATTCTTTTGGTGATTGATTCTGAACTGATTCTGTGCTAGTGTTATGAGCGCGGGTAAACTGAAGGCTTGAATCAAGGGCAATCATCGCCAATGACGCCATTACATAGAGCGCAAAAGAACCGGTGAACCGTTTTCTTCAACCGGTTTATTGAATCGAACTGTCCGAAAGAAGTACTGGTGATCCGAAAACCGATGCCACCAGTACTTGACTCGTGAACGAGTCAATCTTTTGTTCGTTATCTGTCTCGGCTCGGTGTTCATCTTCAGTTCTCTTTTCACAGCAGTTCAGTCAGTGTACTGTTTGAGTACATGAATTACTCTGGGATATTGGTTTGTTTTAACTCAGAGGGAGTGTCAGCCACATTAAAAAAGTTCACAGCTTAAGTCATTTGTGGATTAATGCGTATTGGAGACGTGAACCGTTTAAAACGATTCAGTTCGATATGGTGAACTGGTTCAAAAAGATCCGGTTACATCGAATGATTCGTTCGCGAACCGGATTTCACAAACTGTTGTGTTTTGAACTCTCTCACAACAGACACGGAAGAGAAGACAATGCCGAATAAAGTCGTAGTTTTTGCTATTTTTGGACCAAAATGTATTTTCAATGCTTCAAAAAATTCTAACTGACCCTCTGATGTCACATGGACTACTTTGATGATGTTTTTCTTACCTTTCTGGACATGGACAGTAGACCGTACAGACAGCTTCAATGGAGGGACTGAGAGCTCTCGGACTAAATCTAAAATATCTTAAACTGTGTTCCAAAGATAAACGGAGGTCTCACGGGTTTGGAACGACATGAGGGTAAGTTATTAATGACATAATTTAGATTTTTTGATGAACTAACCCTTTAATACTTAATACGTTGTGAATATAATTTTCAGAAGAATAGAAGCAAAGTCTTTAATGTCACTTTTGTTCAATTAACTGCATCCTTGCTGAATAATATATTATTTAATTTCTTTCAAAAAATCTTGCCAGCATGAAAGTTTTGAATGATTGTGTTTTTAAGGAGTTTTCAAATATTTTGTTGTTAATGACCCCATAATATAACAATTGACTTGCAAGATATATTGTTTCTAAATTTAAAGGAAAAAATGTATATATTTATTGAAATATTATCTGGGGGACTTTGTACTTTATAAAAAAAAAAAAGAAAAAAAAATTCTTACTGTTGAAATACATACTGTAAAATAAATGTTTATTTTCATCTGACCCTCTAGTGACCCTGGTTTTAAAACTTCGGTGGGCTGATGTGGGTATATAATCTAAATCCAAACAGCTGAGAGTGTTTCTGAAAAGTTATTGTTTTCAGGCTGCAATGTGTCATATTTACACCTTAAATCTGAGCATCAGCTGGGAGAGAACGCATGTTCTATATGGACAACTTCTGGATTGGTTGAGGTACCTGGTAGCCTGGCAACCCATCATAATTGGAATCGTGCACGGAATAAATTTTTCACTTGGACTTGAATAAACACCTACAAGTATTTGATTCTGTTGAAATCTGTGCATGTGTTGACCTTTTTGAATATTTATTTGTAAATTGGACAAATTGTACACTTTATAATATAAATCCAACAGCAGCTTTTGCTTTTTAATTTATTAGACACACAGAAACATTCATTCAGACATGCACAGAAGTGACCTACGCTGATACATCAGAGACCTACAGAAGCCCCTCTAAAGCTGCTGTCTATTACTCCTAATCAGAACTGTGCCTCATATCATCCATCTGGCTGTCTGTCTGTCTAAACGTTTAGCATTTTATTGGTGGGTTTTATGTAATTGTGGATATTGAATGATTATGTTTTTATCAGGGTAAAATGAAGAGGGGTGAGAGGTGATTGGCAAAATCAGTGTTTTTTGTTTTGTTTAACATTAAGCTTGTCAAGATGTCAAACCCCATGATGCAACCTGCTCTGTTGAAAATAAAACCATTTTTATGTGGTTACTGATGTGACTGGAGTCTGTTATGATTGTGCTGAATAGAAAGCATAATGAGTTTGTAAAAATTAGGAAATTAGTCTTAAGCTGAATTTAGATTTGCTTTCATTGCAAATTGAAATCTATCACTTTTTCCACAAATAAAGCATCACAAGTGTTTAACACATTACTACTAATTAAAAAAAGTGGCAATATATTTACATAGTATAATTTATGAATAAAATTTTATCATGATTTTTACTGATAATCCTATCCAAAATAGGACAAGAAGCCTTTCCAAAGTCACTTTTTAATGCACTGTACACTTACTCATGATAAGCATGATAATATGAAGCGGTTGCAATATTAGAAAACTCAACACAGTCCGAGCAGGATTATTGTTCTAAATCGTAAACAGGCACACATCAACTAGATAAACCAAATGAAATCAAATATTCTACTGAAACCATTTTCATCAATCAAGTAAAAACAATTCTAAATGTTGCAAGACGTAAATGTTAAGGCGTTTTTTTTTTATGTATGGACATAAAACAATAACATTCAAGTCAAATTCTTTTCTGATGGAACATACAAAACATTCTTTACATACAATCAGCAATAAAGCAAATCAGCACATTATGCATATGCAAAACCATTAACAGTACCGACTCACTGTACCAAAAGAAAAAAAGACCTTTACGTTGTGATGATGAAATACACGTGCCATTCAGTTATGAAGAAATTTGTATGAAATCATTACTCCAACACTATGTGAATCATGCCTCTAAGAATCCTGGGATACATGATCAACAAATCAAAATCAATTCCTTGAAAATGTTTGGTTTTTAACTACGTTTGAATTTGAAACCCAAACATACTTTCTTTGAAACATTATTTACGATAAATACACAAATATAGATATTTCCAGTTTTTAATAGTATTTGTAAGGAAAATAGAGAGTCCTAATATTTTCTAAATAAAGAGCCCATATGCTGCTAGTTTTAGTCGATAAGTATGCAAGGTAACAGTGCGTCGCGTAATCTACTGTTAGTCTCTTACACACATATACACAGTATGTCATTACACACGACAATGATTCAAATGCTACTGGTGATGTTTCAATACCACACTGTAATTTAGCTTATTGCAATTGCACTGATTGGACTGAAATTATGAATTAAACTGGAATGGGTGGAATATGATCAGCGTTTGTGAAACTATGATCAGGCCTACACTACTGGTCAAAGGTTTGAAATAATTCATAATATGCTGCTTTGGTGCTCAGATATAATTTGTGTTAAATTATTATTAATAATGGTTGTTCTTATCAATTTTGAAAACCATTTTTCATATTTTTATGGAAACCGTGATACTTTTTTTTCACCAGGATTCCTTAATTTAATAAAAACTTTAAAAGCATTCATTTGAAATATAAATCTTTTGTAACATTTTAAATGTATTTACTGTAATTTCTGATTAATTTAATGCATCCTTGCTGAATATAAGTTTTATTATTATTATATATTTTTTTAAACCTCACTTATACCAAACTTTTGAATGGTAGTGTATAACGGTGTAACGATAAAACCTTTGTATTCATCCGGAAGAAGGAGGCGGGAACCGGCGGACAATCAAAAACATTTTAATAACAAAATAAACACAAAACAGCGCACCAGCCCCTCACGGACGACTGGTGCGCATAAAATAAAAACCAAAACACAACTAAAAGCCCAGTCCTGGTCCTCTCTCGTCCTTCACTGTCGTCGCTCCAGTTTTATATCCTTCCATCTCCTCCATGGGCCTCGAGACCGGTGGGACGAACAGGTGTAGTTCATCTCCAATCACTCCCCCGGCCTCGCTCCCATGTCCCTCGGCCCCGCCCCACTCGTCACATACCCCCATCGCCCTCGCAGGCCGGGGGGTACTCCCGAGACTGCGCTCTACTCCCCACCCCCCCCCCCCTCCCTCCCTCCCTCCGGGGGGGCCGCTCCCGGGGACCTGCGGGAACCTGGGGGTAGGACAGGCGAGGCGAGAGAAAAGGAGATGGAAGGAGGAGCGACAGAGACGAGAGAGGGGAGAGAGGAAAAAAAAAAAAAAAAAAAAAAATTCCGGTTCCCAGACGCACCGCTGCTCGGCCCTCCACCAGCTGGGTGATCTCCTCCGCGGTGCCTGGCGGTGGCACTGGACGGCCTTCGGCGGACGGCACGACACTCCTCCGCCGCCCGGTGGACGGCGACGGCTCCTCCGGTTTTGGGCAGCCGGCAGGAGTCCCCCGTTCCCTGCTCCTCCCCGTTCCGGCGGAGGCAGCAGGCTCCGGCCACCTGGCGAACGGCGCCGACTCCTCCGCTCCCTCACGGACGGCAGCCGTCTCTCCACATCGTGGGCGGCCGGTAGCGAGCTCGCCCGTCCCCGGCAACTCGCTCCAGTCCACCGCCTCGAGCGTCCATGGCGGCACACTCCTCGCCAGCTCGATGGCACCGCGGATTCACCACAGCGGCGAGGGATCTTCAGCAGCGCGTCCCTCCTTCTCCCGGGCTTCGGCACCACTGTAACGATAAAACCTTCATATTCATCCGGAAGAAGGAGGCGGGAACCGGCGGACAATCAAAAACATTTTAATAACAAAATAAACACAAAACAGCGCACCAGCCCCTCACGGACGACTGGTGCGCATAAAATAAAAACCAAAACACAACTAAAAGCCCAGGCCTGGTCCTCTCTCGTCCTTCACTGTCGTCGCTCCAGTTTTATATCCTTCCATCTCCTCCATGGGCCTCGAGACCGGTGGGACGAACAGGTGTAGTTCATCTCCAATCACTCCCCCGGCCTCGCTCCCATGTCCCTCGGCCCCGCCCCACTCGTCACAAACGGTTTCCACAAAAATATTAAACCGCAAAAACTGTTTTTAGCATTGATGATAATGAGAAATGTTTCAGCACATTAGAATGATTTGTAAAGGATTGTGTGATGCTGAAGACTCAGCTTTGCTATAAAAAGAATAAATAACATCTTAAAATACATGCAAATAGAAAAGTTATTTTAAATTGTAATAATATTTCACAATAGTACTGTTTTTACTGTATTTCTGATCAAATAAATGCAATCTTGATGAACATAGAGACTTCTTTAGATTAAAATGTTTTAATTATTCCAGACTTTTAACCAATAATTTATAATTTAACAGTAAGATGCATGAACAATGGAGCCAACACATCAAAGAAGGAATGCTAAAGCTTGGAGACAGATAACGCTGTCTTCTCTCTTGGGTGCATCAGTTATGAGCAGCTCAATAACTCATCAAAAAGTTCATTAAAGGTTTGAGATAGGGTTCTAATAGCATCCTAGAAGTCAGATGGGGTTTGGATGTGTCCAAAAGCTGGCGGCACATGCACGGTCCACACATGCAGCACATAAGTTTCAGCTTGGGTGGTCGTTCACTCACCAATGCATTCTGATGTCTCAGTATTTCCACAGTGTAGAGTGTGGAGGTTTGGCAAAGGCATTTCAAGGCATCCCATAAACAGTGTTAGCAAGCTTTAGTCTTAGGAGAGTTTTCCCACAGTAGTTAGAAATTCAAAAAGATTACAAGGAGAAAACCAAGGAGATAGAATACCATTACATTACATTAAGTGCAAGATTTGGACACGTACAGTATGACTTGGATTCTCTTTCCGTCTTAGATCAGAGTCTCTCTGAAGTCATTGCAGGTAGCGGTACACTTTAAAGCAGTGGTTCCCAGAATCAGCCACCACAACATGGCCATCCGAGGTCAGAGCGAGACCCTGCGGCCCATAGAGAGGGTCTGCCG
Source organism: Carassius carassius (assembly GCF_963082965.1). Lineage (NCBI taxonomy): Eukaryota > Metazoa > Chordata > Actinopteri > Cypriniformes > Cyprinidae > Carassius > Carassius carassius. The sequence goes on from NC_081760.1 coordinate 7,910,994, forward strand.
CTGTATTAATGTAGGACAGAAACGATCCACTCCCATCAAACACCTGAGAAAGAGAATGATTTTTTTACGTTCTATCTTGAATGTTTGTGTTTATTCAATTTATGTATATTTATTTTATGTAATATAATTTAACTATATAGTACTGTTCAAAAAGTGCTTTTTTATATCTATTCTTATATATATATATATATATATATATATATATATATATATATACACTAGATTTTAAAGTACCAGATAAATGTTTCTGGCTACATTGTCTAGACAGAGAGCAGTTAGAGTTCATACCGACTAACTCTTGTGTCTGTCAAAGTCAATACAGGACTTCACAAGGACTCATTACCTGTATCCGACTGTTTCCCCAGTCTGCCACGATAATGTTCCCATTGACATCCACAGCAACCCCTGTGGGAGCATTGAACTGACCGTTCCCTTCACCATTTGAGCCAAATTTCAGCAAGAATTCTCCATCTGCGTTAAATACCTATAAGAGAATTTGAAGTAGCAATATAATATAGATTACAGAATATTATACATTACAAATAAAAGACAAAAAAATACACCCTCTTGTTCATGTAACAACATGGAAATATTTGTGTTGAATATTGACACTGTTAAAAAAAACCCAGCATGCATAAGATTACCTTAACAGAGTGGTTATGGAAGTCTGTGATGATTAGTTCATTGTTGTTGTTGACTGCTGCAAAGTGTGGGCCTATATGGAAAGGAGGGTCTAGGTTAAATTCATACAGAACCATTGAATGATTACATTACATGATTGTATCAACTCAAATCATAAAGCTACATTTTATATAATTTGCATCTGTATGTTACAATGCAGTCTGCAGCCCTTCATCAGATGCTGTAGACCTGTACCTACCTGCAAACTGTCTGTCGCCGTTTCCCCTGCTGCCAAACTTAGTGACGAGTTTCCCACTGGGCTGGAAGATGAAAACAGTACAAGCCTTGTTGTCCACAACGATAACATGACCATTCTGATCCACTGATACACCCTTTGGCCCCATCAGCCTTCCTGAGCCCAGCTTAGCCTGCAGAAACATCAGAATATTGTCAATAAAACTAAGCAGGCATTTTATTCTAGTTTGTAATGATGCAGTTGCACACTAATTCTGAACTCTGCTTTTAACTGACCTTGTATTTGCCCTCGCTGGAGAAGATGCTAACCCACTTATTGTCATAGTCAGCAATGATGATGTCTCCATTTGGATGCACAGCTACTCCAGTGGGCCGCTGCAGTTGCCCCGGTGAACGGCCACGTACCCCGAACCGGCTTTGAAACTCTCCCGTATTTGAAAATATCTGATCAACAGAGGATTGAGGTCAGTTATTCAGAAATACTGTACCTACAGTTTCAATGTTGGTAAATAGTGGATGATGACAGGGCCTTGTTACCTGCACGCACTGATTGTTACTGTCTGCAATTAAGATCTTTCCTTCTGAACAAGCTGCTACTCCCTGGAGGTTAGTGAACTCTCCTTTATTCCTCCCTTTTGTTCCTATAAAAACAGATGTCATATAAAGACTGTTAAAAAATCTGGAGTCAGTAAGATTGATTGGTTGATTTTTTTTTATTCAACAAAAATGCATTAAAGGGATACTCCACCCTAAAATGAATATTTTGTCATTAATCACTTACCCCCATGTTGTTCCAAACCCGTAAAAGCTCAGTTCGTCTTCGGAACACAATTTAAGATGAAAACCTTGAGGCTTGAGACTGTCCCATAGACTGCTGTTTCTATGTGTATTTAGCTTTGATTTGAAAAGAAAACAGCGCATCCTTGTGGAGCGGAGGACACAGAAGAGTACACGCAGAACAATGATATGGATTGACACAGCGGAGACCGCTGACAAAGGAATTATTCAATAAAGTCATTATTTTTGTTTTCTTCGCTTACAAAAAGTGTTCCCGTCGCTTCATATAACCCAGATTGCACGTCTGATGGCAGATGGAGTATTATGACGACTTTTTATACCTTTTCTGGACCTTGACACTGTTATTTACTTGACAGTCAATGGGACAGTCTCAAGCCTCCAGGTTTTCGTTCAAAATATCTTAAATTGTGTTCCGAAGATGAATGGAGCTTTTACGTGTTTGGAACGGCATGGGGGTAAGTGATAAATGACAAAATTTTCATTTTGGGGTGGAGTAACCCTTTGAATTTATAAAAATGACCTGAGTTTATGGGTAAAACAAGAACAAATATCTGCCAGCAGACTCAGAAAAATACACTTAATTCGAAGAAGTTTTAATACCCAATTAACAGATATCTGTTCTTGTTTAAGGATAAACTCATTTAATTTTTTTTCATTTATCAGAAAACAAAACTTCATACGTTCAATTGCATCTCAAGTAAATATATCTTCATTTAACGACTGTTAGATATTTTTATTAGAAAACAAAACAAAAAAACTGAGGTAGATAAACATTTAATAAGCATTTAATGCACTGACTTTATTATTTAAGACTATAATTTAAGACTATTTAATTTGTGAAAATGAGAATTAAGATGTATTAAGAACTGCAGAGACCTTGTTTACTGCTAGTCTAGATGGAAGAGGCAGCAAAACTAAAGAGGCTGTTGGAAAAAAGCATTTTGTTATTTATTCAACCATATGTACCTATTCTAAAAATGAGGTCATCCTCGATCGGGTTCACTTTCTTTTTTGGGGTGCTGAACAAGCTTCCGCCCCGTCTGACACCCTTTTGCCGGCTTCTGCTCCCTGGGGACTTGGCGCTCCGTTTCCGTGCCCCACCATCACTGGATCCCGTGGATGCAGCATTGGCTGCGGTGGTGGTGGGTGAAGAATCATCCGGAGAGCTGGTGACCTTTAACTGGAAGGGGCTTCCTTTAATATGCTGATCATAAAGTCTAAGCGCTAGACTAAAATTTCCCTCTTTCTTCACCGTGTATTGGAATTCATACGTTCCATTTTTAAGGTCCACAATGTCGCCGTCTGCAACGCTGCCATCCGGCGTGCAGACTTCAGCTGAGATGATGGCGTTACCCGTCTTACACAGTCCTCCAGACTTGTCTCTTGTGGTGATGACGACAGTTGCTGGCTGGCCCACAACACACTGTTCTAGACCATCACCTGATGCCTCGGACTGACTGGCCACGGCATTGGTGGTGACGATAGTCCCCAGGTTGTGGATGGACTTGCGAAGTCCTTCGATCTCCATCATGAGATCCAGCTGGTCGTTCTCCTCAGGCTGAAGAGGAAGTCCCTGGCTGGCCAGGTCACTGAGTCTCTCTCCCATGTCTTTATGGGTCTGCAGAATGACAGCCTTGTTTCCCCCGTCCAGGGCTTGGCCGGTCAGACTGCAGTTATAGTTGATGGCAGCTTCCTCCTGCAGAAGAGTGTCCAACTGAGCCTGCAAAACCTTTAGGATACACAAAATCAAACAGAAGGGACATTTCAAAAGATAGAAACATTTCAAAAAGTTAAGAATTTGTATTCTAATTAATTTATATTAAACTAGCATGTTAATGTATGTCAATAAACATTCAATTAATAAATATACATGACTGTTTTAATGTTTGGTGTCAGTAAGGTATTTTTAAAAATAAATTCATATTTTTATTCAGCAAGGAGACATTGGATTGATTAAAAGTAACAGAAATGAAATTTATTTTACAAAAGTTTTTAAACTTCCAATTTTTTTTTTTTAAATCCACAGAATATTATCAACTGTTTTCAACATAAAAATAAGAAGATGTTTAGAAAACAACAGCATATAAGACTGATTTCTGAAGAATCACATGACGTGTGGAGTAATGGCTGCAGACAATGTAGCTTTGCATTATCGGAAATAAATGGCATTTAAAATATATTAATAAAGAAAATAATATTTCTCATTAATTTGTGATCAGATAAATGCAGTATAATTATCAGTAACCAAACCTAAAACCAAAACCATAAAAACTTTTTTAAAACTTATTTTACTTGAGAGCTATTTGCCAAGGGAAACTTTCTCATTTTTGTTTACTTTTTATTTAGTTGTTTACTAAAATAACTAAAACTTAAACGTAAAAAAGAAGACGAAAATACAACTAGAAATTAATAAAACTTCAACTAAGATTAAAACTTATACAGAAAATATGAACTAAAATCTAATTCTAAATATTAACAAAAACTATAATAGTATATCGGTTATAATAAAATGACACAGAGCCTTGGTTAGCATAAGATACTTCTTTTAAAATATACAAAAAACTTACTCACCCCAAACTTTTGAAAGAAATTATGCATAAAAAATATGCATATTTAATCTAATTAAAAATAGCCTAATTTGTCTAATATTGTTTGAGGCACGTATTTTAATACTTACTAGAGTTTCATGCTTTTAGCTTAGGAGCATGAAACTTAACTGAAAACAACTGCGAGTGGAGTCTTCTGTGCACATACCTTCTGCTTCAGTCCATAAGTGACTTCCAGCTCCATGAGCAGGACGCTCTTGCGTGTATCGAGAGTTTTGTGGAGCTCGCTGAAAGAGGAGTGGATGTCTTCCTCTATGGAGCTGCGCTGAGAGTTCAACTGCTGCAGAATGTCTCTCAAACACTGAACTGCTTCTCTTATCTGAGGAAGCCTGTGAGTTATTTAAATAGGTCCATTAACCATCCATTCATTTGTCTATTCATCCATCAACCATTATTGAGTACAGTAACAACAGTAAATCACTATGCAATCATTTAATGAATTAAGCAATTAGGAGATTGATTTTTTGCTTAGTCTAAGGCCCATAGATAATCTACAGACTTATTCATGTTCTCTATACTGATGGAAAGGTAAAATCTGTGGAATGGATTTAAATATGGTAAAATGTGTGCCAAATTGGATCTGATGAAAGCATTTTAAAAATATTTATCAAATGAAAAAGGTGTATATTCAGTGTCGGCCTTCTTATTTATTGACATGATGGGCATCATGGGAGCACCTGTTCTTAGCTGAATCCACTCTGTCTTGCAGTGCCGCTAAATGTTGGTCCACAATATTTTCCAGTGAATCAGTGGGGTGTTCAGCATGTTCTCCATTCATACAGTCCACACATACTGGATTCTCACAAGCCAAACAGTACAACGCAGACACCTGAATACAGCACAGAAAAAAATTAATAAAGCAGAAATTTTAATCCACTCTAAAATGAACCGAAATGTCAAGGGGTGTTCTATTTTGTAAAATGTATTTTTTATAATATTTGCCATTTCAGTTTTGTATGTATTAGTTTTAAATGTATCTATAGTGATTTTTTTTTTTTTACAATTGTTTCTATTATATTTTGAAATAGTTAATATTTTAAATATAAAATAGCATTTTCTAAATACATTGTTTCTAATATGTTCTATTTAAGTTTTTACTAAAATTATTTCTATAAAAATTGATTTGAAGGTGTTTTCTAAATATATTTCTATAGTTCTTTTCTATTCCATTCTATTCAAAAAAAAATTTTTGCTAAAATAATTCCCCATTATATAAAGTAAATCTGTGCGTCTGAAATCATATACTGTCTGAATAGGAACTTAATTCATGAACGCAAAGCGCAACTTGCATTGCTTCACTGCCATTCATAAATCCTCTCCTGTGGCCTCATGGGACAGTAAAGTGTCCACATATGCACTTCAAAATCTCAGCACAAGTACATAGGTCAACTGGATATTTTTCATCTAATTTTTTCCAAATACTATGAATTAGGACATACTATTTTGGCATATGGTCTTCTCGTAATACATAGTAGAGAATTCAATTTCATTCGATTCATTATTTTTTCTTTCCCTGTATATTCTTATAAAAATACATTTGCTGTACATAAACTAGAGTGGAGGCTTATTTTGTAACTATTTTAATGGCATATTGTTTAAATACGGCCACCACATGTTCCCTAAGCATCTGAATCGTTATTGGTTACTGAAAAAGGCATGTGCGTGAAACACAACTATACATTACTACTGTGCAGTGGCAATCTGACTAAATAAAGCATGAACCCTATTCTGTTTATATTGATGGTGACTACAAGTTTGTTTGATGCTTGAAAATTAGCTCATTATCTTTTCTGGGAATATTCAGGATACATTTCAGGTGCTACATGAATACATAAGAAATGCTTTCATCATAAATGTTCTCTAACCTATAAGAACACTAAGCGTTACCTCTTAAGTTATGATATTTATAGACGAAACCACGTGAGATCATGGTACACTTGTTTTTCTGGGACAGAAAGCTTATGCTCATGGGAAAAACACTGCCTTTGAGAGATATTTCACCCATCTGTGCAATCATTTAGTGCTGTGAGTGAATGTGTCTATTAAAATAAATCTCACTTTTCCTTTGTGTTGAGTGCAAATTAGCGCTGTTCCCTTGCCAGGCAGAGCCTCTAGTACAGTACATTCCTCACTGCTGCTTTCAGGAGAAGCTTGCTGCGCCTCCATGCGGTTGGAAGATGTAACTGCACCCACAATACAAGGATGCAGAAAGCACACACCTAAAACAAGATGAAAAAGATAGTTATTTCATCATTATTTCTGACGAAAGTAGTCTGATGACTTGTATATATTAGTTTAAACTATAAAAGCAACTGTATGCAGTTTTCTGCATTTTTGAAGTCCCTACGGTTAAGTGAGTGGAATTATTGAATTAATCATAATTTTGTCATACTTACATACTACAGAATCAGACACCATTCGCCTTAGTAGTCAGTGTAGCATTTCAATAATTTTGAAATTAATAAATGTAAAAAACGTACATACAGTTGCTTAAACTTTCATCATTGTGATTATATCTCACAAGTTTATTTCTTATTTTTTATTCTGAGGGGGAAACGGACTTCCATTATGAAGCCTATGCTAAAAAAGGTGGAGAGACAGTACAACTCAACGTCTAAACTGAAGGTCTTTCCTAAAAACCATGCCAAAATATGTTCCATTAAGTTCCAATATGGATAGAAAATAAGTCATATTAATATCTGGTAAGGCAAAGGAAAATGTTTTTCTAATATTAAGTCCAGACACCAAAAATAATTAGCTGTTTTGTAGCACAGAAAATATTCTCCATAAGAAATATGACATAAAAGATTGAGAAAAGGCCACAAAGTTAGTGGAAGCCAGGTTAAGTTTTTAATGTAATCATACAACAGCTGAAGAAATCTGGTCTGATATTGAGTAAAGGCTTCACAGAAGGAAGTGGTGCTCACCTCAGAGAGATGAGGCTCAGGCGTTGTGCATGTAAACGTGTGTACTCTTGTATGTAACGCAGTGATATTAAGGGAAGAATGTGTATTTGATCCACTGGAGACACAAACAGACCACAGGTTGCAGGGGCCAGTTACAGTTTCCCCTCATTTGACATGGATCCCTACAGAGAAAAGAGATCAGAGATGAACACACACATAAAAACTGAAACATATACAGTATGTAAGTCTACACACACACACACACACACACACACACACACACAAACCTGTAGAATGAAGAAGCGTACACAACACAATCATGGTAAATGTCAAGAGAACATGGTATCTCCATGACACAATGCACACTGGACTTATACTGAACATGAAAGAGAATTAAAAATATTCTCAATGGGTTACATCAAATTTACAGAGACCTACAGGTTACTATGGTAACCTAAGATGGCAATTCACAAGAGCTGCAGTCAAATGAATATTTTCTCATTCTGCAATTTATGTATTGCAAGCATGTTAACGAGCAAAGTCTCATAGCTGAAGTATTTTTGAACACATTTGAGGCAGACACTTTTTATGTATGTGTTTCTGTGATAAGAATTTTTAAGAACCAGATCTACACATTAGAATGATTTCTAAAGGACCATGTTACAAAGAATTCAGCTTTGCCATCACAGGAATAAATTATATTTTAACACACACACACACACACACATTTGTTTTTGTGAAAAGTGGGGACATCCCATAGGCGTAATGGTTTTTATACTGTACAAACTGTATATTCTATGGCCCTACACCAACCCTACACCTAACCCTAACCCTCACAGGAAACTTTGTGCATTTTTACTTTCTCAAACAAAAAAAAACAAACAAAAAAAAACCTCATTCTGTATGATTTATAAGTGTTTTTAATACCAATTTTTGTCATACCCATGTCATTATACAGAGTTGTGTCCTGATATGTCACAAAAACAAGAGCACACACACACAGACACACACACACACACACACACACACACACACTCACACTCATATACAGTGGGTACGGAAAGTATTCAGAACCCCAGACATTTTTCACTCTTTGTTATATTGCAGCCATTTGCTAAAATCATTTAAGTTCATTTTTTCCCTCATTAATATACACACAGCACTCCATATTGACAGAAAAACACAGAATTGTTGACATTTTTGCACATTTATTAAAAAAGAAAAACTTAAATATCACATGGTCCTAAGTATTTAGACCCTTTGCTCAGTATTTAGTAGAAGCACCGTTTTGATGTAATACAGCCATGAGTCTTTTTGAGAAAGATGCAACACGTTTTTCCATTTTTCCATTCCTCCTTGCAGATCCTCTCCAGTTCTGTCAGGTTGGATGGTAAACGTTGGTGGACAGCCATTTTCAGGTCTCTCCAGAGATGCTCAATTGGGTTTAAGTCAGGGCTCTGGCCTGGTCCATTCAAGAACAGTCACGAAGTTGTTGTGAAGCCACTCCTTCGTTATTTTAGCTGTGTGCTTAGGGTCATTGTCTTGTTGGAAGGTGAACCTTCCGCCCAGTCTGAGGTCCTGAGCACTCAGGAGAAGGTTTTCATCCAGGATATCCCTGTACTTGGCCGCATTCATCTTTTCCTCGTCGTTCTGTCCCTTCAGCTGACAAACAGCCCCACAGCATGATGCTGCCACCACCATGCTTCACTGTTGGGACTGTATTGGACAGGTGATGAGCAGTGCCTGGTTTTCTCCACACATACTACTTAGAATTGAGACCAAAAAGATCTATCTTGGTCTCATCAGACCAGAGAATCCTTCAGGTTCTTTTGAGCAAACTCCATGAGGGCTTTAATGTGTCTTGCACTGAGGAGAGGCTCCTGTCGGGCCACTCTGCAATAAAGCCCAGACTGGTGGAAGGCTGCAGTGATGGTTGACTTTCTACAACTTTCTCCCACCTCCCGACTGCATCTCTGGAGCTCAGCCACAGTGATCTTTGGGTTCTTCTTTAGCTCTCTCACCAAGGCTCTTCTCCCCCGATAACTCAGTTTGGCCGGAAGACCAGCTCTAGGAAGGGTTCTGGTCATCCCAAACGTCTTCCATTTAAGGATTATGGAGGCCACTGTGCTCTTAAGAACTTTAAGTGCAGCAGAAATTTTTTTGTAACCTTGGTCAGATCTGTGCCTGCAAAAATCTGCAAAAATGTCAACAATTCTGTGTTTTTCTGTCAATATGGGGTGCTGTGCACTGTACATTAATTAGAAAAAAAAATGAATTTAATGATTTTAGCAAATGGCTGCAAAATAACAAAGAGTGAGAAATTTAAAGGGGTCTGAATACTTTCCGTACCCACTGTATCTATATATATAAAGGTTATTTTCAATAAAAAAATTCACAATATTACGGTTTTACTGTATTTTTATAAATTAAATGCAGCCTTGGTAAGCATAAAAGACATAAATAAAATCTTATTGACCCCAAATTTCGAACAGTATTGTATAATACCATAATCCACAATGAAATACGAGCACAATATTAAAAACGTGTGAAGTTTACTTTATTACAGTGCAACTTTGTTATTAATTCCAGTTGCTTTGAAGAATTAAATAACTACGTTTAAACATACTGAAATACTACTCTTCACAACACAAACTTAATAAATAATTTACAAAAGGCTGTAATATTCTGACCCAGAGCAGAGAACAAATAACAAGTTTTTTTTGGAAGTTGATCTTTGGTACTGATTTCAGTGTATTTAACAACAGATGGGGGGAAAATCCCATGATGACCCATGGTTTTGACTTTTAACGGCTTCCATTCATGATCATAGTTAAAATAGACAGCGAACATTGACTGAAATAAATGGATCTTTGTCATGCAATTGGATTAAAGACTCTTAGACCAACGAACGTTTAGGCAGAACATGATTAAATGACTAAACATTACATTGACTGTATTTGCTTTGGAGTATAGCTGCTTCAGTAATTTATATCCCACAATGCTTCTAGTTTTTTTTGAAAATGTAACTGGAATGGGGTCGTAATCATGTTTTGAGCTTCCTCAACTTTGAATCAGTAACTACAAGCACTCATATTCAAAGAAAGTAATATAATGTGGTAGTATCCCACATAATCACTAGAAAATTATTCAAAACTACTTAGGCTACTTTAAGTTTAATTTAAACTTGAATGGGAATGAGGTCACATGGGATTTGAATCGGATGAAAAGATAATGCCCATATGATGATGTAATAAAAGGAAATGGAATATTGAGCTGCCATATGTCATTACTCTTCAGACAATGCCATTTCTATCAAAAAAAAGCTCTCAGTGTAAGAACCAGAGCCCCGTCTTTCCATCTCAGAGATCATAATGACAAATGACAAAGAGTGTTAACCATAAGGATCCTGGCAAATGCAAGCAAGCGATTTTGTGAAGGACTATTTCGAGTTACTGAAGCAGAATCTCCCCAGGGAAAAACCACTCAGGCATTCTGAACAGAAGATCCAAAAGCTTATTCCAACTCTACATGATACAAATCCATTAAAAAAAAATAATAATAATAAGATAAGATTTTCTTGGCCGGCAATTCCCAAAATGGGGTATAAAATAGGGACTCAGTGAAAAGAATTGCTAAACTTTCAGAAAATATAGATAGCCAACTTCAAAATCTAAATTCAAAAATGCTTGCAAGCTAACCAGTTAGCCGACTTTCTTTTTTATTTTGCTAACCATTTAGCCTGTTATTTCAACTTTTATCAGTCAGCTTATTAGCATACTGCTAACTTCATAACTTTGTACCCTAAAATACTGCTAGCTTGATTAGCTTTGTGGCTTTGCTGCCATGACTACAAAAGGATAAGCAAAAATGCTATATCGATAACTGGGATTCCCAAACGTTTTGTCAGCTAAACCACTAAGATAATTCCTTTACGTACCCCTTGAATAATATATCAATAATTTAACAGCATACTTGTATGTTCACAGTTCTCTGATGTTGGTTAATGGTCACATGATATGTTTTCAATGTTTTTTTTAATGTTCGATGTTTCAATTGTTTATTTGAATCTTTTTCAATTTAATGATTGACTAACTATGAGCTTTTCATCAGCTCTTTATGTAACCCTAACTACAGTTATGAAAATCCTGATCTAAAAGATATTGTAATGTAATACATTTATGCTATGGGTTATACAGTTTTGGACGACACAGACTTTAAAGTATATAATAACATTCAGTTCATACAACTTATGTGTTGTGTACATTTTTGTAACCAGTGTGTTTTATTAGGTCACACTTTTTGATTAAGCAATTAAATTACAAATGTAGGCTTAAGGGCAAATTACCACATGTGAAATAAACCACGTGGACTTGTATGAAAGTTAGTTTGACAAACAACACACTTTTATTCAAAGTTGGCATGAAACATTAAATTGAAATAGTTTGAATTGTTGTTGTTTACTTGTGCAACACGTCATCAGAGAAGAGATGTTCTTAACAACGAGAAGTTAATCATTTTGATTAAAGATTAAGAGGTTAAAAGATTATTATTAAATAAATAAATACAGGCACAAGGCTCAGTAATTAAATACAATCCCAATACAGCCTGGTCTGGAAGTACTTAAAAGCGAAAACAAATGATCTAGGACTGGGAAAATGCCTGGAAGAGTTAAGAAACACCCACTTTACTCTCAGTTTGCTTTAATCAGAAGATGGTAAAGGTAGGAAGAGGTCCACCATCATACATATGTAAAAATTGTGCCTCTGCGTATTGATTTGCTGGGTGGGTTTGCCATTTTAGACCAAACATCCTGAAAAGGGAGGATAATTTATATAACCTACTGTGGTAAAAGGCAGCAGGAAACTGGTTCACTGCAGTAAGTCTTTAAGAACAATGTAGGAAGGCCATTAGTTCTTATGTGGTCATGTAAAACAAAAATGTCTCTAAAATGCCAGATGCCTTCAGACAGATAGAGGGTTCATGCTGAAGGTGACCAAATGGTGAAACATTCTCTGACAGAAAAAAATGTTATGCTGTTCCTTAATTATGGAAAGTGCTTCTTATTTCAATCACATATTAGCACTTTACTTTTCTAAGAATCAGAAGCATAATTCTGCATATACCAATTAATAGGTTTAAGCAGATATATTTCATAGTACATATGTATTTTTATACTTAAAATAAGTGTTACTATGTATTTTGTAATACATTTTTTAACCTATAGTTATGTATATTTTACTGTTTATTTCTAAGTAAGGATGCTTCTACAAAATACTGGGGAATACAGATCGTGAAGCAAATTTCAGTCCAAATGAAAAATGTCTTGTTTCTTGCTTTTGCATGTCCGATTGATTGAATTTAGGCCAAGGAGCATAGCATATTGACATCATGCCAAAAAGCTGCCAGCAAAAAGATGCAAGTATATTTGAAAGCCTGACAAATGAAATCAATAGAATATAAAAAAAAAAAAAGTACAAAAACAAACAAACCCGTTTTGATATAGAGAGGCCTATCAGAAAGATGCAACACATTCACTTTCGTTCTTAAAAATACCTGATATTCTATGATAGCATGATTCATATGCAGTCTTCAGTAGAACAGGTTTAGTTCAGGCTTAATGCATTAACTTACATGCATCAAAACCACTTGATCTAAAGAACCAAACCTGCGAACGCAACAGTAATATCTTCCATCACAGTGTATATGTGAGCATCCATCTCCTCTCCTCCTCCTCCTCTCCTTCCACCCCACCCCCGTTCTTGTTTTCTATGGAAACATGGTGCGTTGGTGTATAGCAGATGCTGCTGCATAATTCCCTCCCTTTCCGTGTAATTCTCCATGTGTCTGTCTGGATTTCGGGTCTTACCTTTCCTCCATAGCTGCGTAGCTTCCATAGCTGCGTAGCTTCAGTTAAACCAGCGATACAGGAGCTTCTTGTCTTACCCATCAGCCTCAGACCCATTTCCCGTAGAGGAGGGATGGGGAGAGGGGCTGTTTTGTCTCCTTTCGTTTCTGTCACTCCCCCACTCTGCACTACACAGACACAGCGACATAAGCAACCCACACCAGCCAGCATGCCGTAAGGGAGGAGCCAGGAGCGGGCTGTCGCTCTGTAGCCAATCACAGGACAGGGAGCACAGACTGTCAGATTGACGCAAACAACCTTCGTGCTCTTCCTCTACCTTGTTTTTTTTTTTCTTTTTTGCTCTGTCTGCCTCCTCTCACACCAATAACATGATTAATCCTGTAGGCAACAAGTCAGATTTTTTTTTTTTTTAAATTAAAAGAATGTGTTGTTTCAATAAAATGTATTATTTTATATTTTGTATATTGCGGGGATTTGATAGCACTAGACAATATTCGCCTATAAATTATGCACCATTTATTTCTATATAAATTGTGGTAAAAAAAAAACAAAAAACAAAACAAAAAACATGTAATGTTACTTTTAATATTTGAATATTACTTTTAATTAATACAAAATGTTAGTTAAATATAGAGCAAAGATATTTAAAATCAAATGCATGGAAGGCAAGAAAATCATATGTAATGCATACTTTTATCTCTCTCTCTCTCTCTCTCTCTATGTTTAGGCAGTTGCATAATTGTTGCCATTGTCTTGGTAAATAGGGATACATTAATTTTTTTCCAGTCAAACCAAAGAGAGCATTGAGGCACTTTTGAATGCTGTCCGAGTTGGAAAACATGAGTGGAACAGCCTGGCACACTCACACAACATGTCTCAGTATCATTACAACTGCTGGACAAAGCACAATGCAGAAACACACACCCAAGTGAATAAAACTAAACAAAAACATAATAGTGCATTTGTGCATGATGTTAAGACTTTATTTGATTCTGATCATTCTCAGCATAAACTGAGCACATTAGGCACTGGAGAATAAGACAACCAGTTACCAATTCTAGCCATGCAAGACAGTTAAATTAAGCTGTACTTTTAAGTTAAGCATCCTTCACCCTCCGAATGTTTGGTTTAGCTAAGGTGGCTTGAGACATTAAAGTCAATATCTAGGTTGTCTGGTTAAGTCGTGGAGACAGTAAATGGCAGGTTAGCAGTACCCTCTCCTGGAAAAATGTCATAACTACAACATCAAGGTGTGTATTGTTCATTAAAGATCCCCTGCAGTCACTTTATTCCTTAAAGCTCAGATAATCAAAATTATTTTTGAAAATAACAAAACCCATAAAGAGATTGATTCAGCACAAGAAACAAAGAAAGATGTACATTTGTAGTTTAAAGTTTATTTTATTATTTTCTTTTAGTTTTGCATTAAAATTCAAAATCAATGCATGTCTGTTACAATCAGCAGTTTGAAAACTTTAGAAATTGGTGATGGACAGACATAAAATGTTAGTTTATCAATCAAAATTAGGATTAGAACTCAATTCTAGCTGGTCTGTAACAGATGAAACTGAGAAGAGTATTGCAGGGTGCATCATTCCAGCGGTTCTCACCTATGGAAATTCAGATACGTTATTCAGATGAATTGTCAAATATGCTTTAGTGTAAAGAGAAAGCCATAAATATAAATGTGTAAGAAAATGTGCAAAGTTTGAAAAACACCTTTAACAGTTTATTTTATGCTAAATAAAAAATATTGTTAAATGGCTTTAAATATATGGACAACGTGTATATATTACCTCCATAGCCCATTTCCACACAATGTTCACTTTCTCCGTAATTATTCGGTTCACCAGTATGCCAGTCACTGAACTCAAACTTTGATCCGTCACTCCAAAACCAGACAAAGTCCTAAAAAACATTAAATTAACATGATCAAACTTGCTGCTTCCTTTTTATCTTTAAATAAGAACTCTGATAGGCTAATATACACATTTCATTTTGAGTGTGAAGCTGCTTCTGGTGTTTGTTAGGGCAGTGCAAACAAGCCTTCAAACAATCAGAAAAATCACAAGCAATACATCTGACAAATTTAAATTTGAACAACATTTACTGTTCATTTAATTTCAAAGTTTTACATTCATCTGACACTGGTTGGACTGATATTTGAAGGGAAATGACAAATCAGCTACCTTAGTTGCATCATGAGCACCAATCCAGGTACGGGTGTTGCCTTTACCATATTTTTTCACAAAGGTTTTTAGGAAACTGTTTGTGAGCTGACTGTTGACAGATGCAAGGTTTCCTCCGAGGTCAATACATTGTTTCTGTAAGAATAAAGAGTTTGGCTCTTAATGAATCGTGCTTTTTTCTTCCGGAGCATCAATTAGCATTTGAACTTTTTGTCCCTCAGCTGTCCTCATTGAGAAAAGATCTCAAAATCATACAGTCAATGTTTGAAAGGGTTTAAATATGCAAACGGTGCTTGAAAACAATAGTAGTTTAACTGTCAAGGACAAACAAGGAACTCATGAACAACTATCACAAAAAACATAGAAACAGCTGTGGATCATCCAGGTAACAACACAGTATTAAGAATCAAGTATATGTAAACGTTTGAACTGTTGCATTTTTATAAATGCAGCTATTATTTTCTCTTGAGGATTATATGTAAACATTTTTATGTGAAATATCACATTTATAAAATTTTTGCAGATGTGTGCAGATAAGTGTATGTTACATTTTGACCACAATTGTATCTATATTACAGAGAACCCAAAATTACCTCTGCTTCAGCCCATTGTTTTAAGTCGCTGAAATATTTAAAGCATTGTGTTCCAAATTTCTCCCAGCCTACGGGGCATTTTCGACCAATGCTGAAAGGTTCTGCAAGAAATATTGAATAAAACTTAAGCATTTGTTCCAAGAGATTGATGAAATGTGTGAATGTAAAAAAAGAAGCGTCAACCCTTCTCATCATCTGCAGTAAAATAGGGAAATTCAGTCTATTTTGTTCATTTACCTTCAGACTTGACTCCATTTACAACCAATGCAAAAAGAAGGAATGCTGCAGAAATCCACATGCTGACAAAGTCCTATTAATATCAACATTATTGTAAATATAATGTAACGAATAAATGCATTAACAAATTTTAAAACACTAAAAATGGAAATACAATAAATAAAAGTCATACCAAGTGAACCGAAATTCAACTAAGCAGGCAGTAATACTCGTTGGTATAATACTCAGTCCATTGCTTGAAATCAGCTTTATTTATACCCAGTTGCTCAGTCACAATGTGCAGCTGGTTGAACACCAATGAAAACTTCTTTAAATCTATCAGTCCTTATTTGGTAAATAAGACTTGATCCTGAACATCCTCATTTGTGATGTTGCATTGTGTTGCATGTGAATTTCAGTGTATTATTCTTAGCTGATTACTACTATTTGAAATAAAAGCAAACTAACAAAAATAGTCACTGTAAAGTGATTGAATGAAGCTGTAGGATTTTGCTTTAATAGATATGAATAGTAATTTATCTGTTCAGATATCATATTTCAAAGGTCTGTTTACTTCCATTTTACCTGCTGAAAATATGATGTGAAAAGTCTATGTTCAACCTAATTATAAAAATAAAATAAAAACACACATTTTCAATTAATTATCCTTTTTACTTTTAACTTAATTAAATATGAACTGTGCATTTTACAAATTAAATATTCAATTCAAGTTTCAATTTAATTAAAGTTTTTTTGGTAATAACCAAAATAGTGTGCACATCTGTCATTCAATTTGTAGCCAAAAGCCCAAAGCGAAAACATTGATATTCACTTGAATTCAAAGGCATTACATTTTTATATAACAGTAAATATGATCTGTTTTACATTTTTGCATTTGATGAGTAAGTTTTATCACTCACAATGTCTCTATTTTTTGTACTAGAAATCATTAAGTCTGGGTATGTTATATTCATGATGTATTTATAGAAGTATACATTCATTTAATATAATTATTCTGCAGAAGGTGCAAAAGAAACAGAGAAAAAGGGATACTGGAAATATTACACAAGTTTAACCGTTAAAATGTCATGATGATTTTGCATTCATGCCATTATCTTTATCAGACACACCCAGTGAGTTATGTGAGTATGAAACATGTTGGTAAAGTTTTGCATATTACAGTTTAAGATGGTTTTGGCCACACACTTTTTAAGCAAGTCTTACTGTTATAATATTGTATATATATATATTTATATACAAGAGTGCATGGCAACACAATAGAGCACACTGCAGGCTATAAACACAAATCAAACTAATTATATATAATATTATTATTATTAAAACACAAACAATACTATTACTCTCTTTACTCTATTTAGAAAGAAACAGTCATGGTTCAGGGTGCCTCATTGGCTCCCCCTGCTGTCTGTGTTGTAAAGTCATCTACGTCAGAAACTAGATCTCTCTCCAGCTCCACCAGCTGGCATAGTGGTTTGATCAGCTGTAGACTAACCCTCCCACTGCCTGAGTTATTATGCCTTCTCCCGAACCCGATGGAGCCATTCTCTGTCACGCTGAACCGCAGCTCAATCCTCCTGCTCCATACTTGGGTGAACCTAACATATATCACTTCTTCTTATCTCAATGCTCTCTGACTTTCTAGCTCCAGCCTTCCTGTTATCCCAAGGAGCAGTCCAAGGTGACATTTACCATCACGTTCTTGGTGGGTCAAGTGAGAGAGTGGGGAACGGCCATGTGGAATGACAAATATCACTGCTGTTCTTTGTTTGAGTCTGTGGCTGGAATGCTAAGGCGCTCTGGAACCATTTCCTACAAATACATCAAGGGCGAAATCAAACTGCCCTCTAACCTGGACAATTTGATCGACCTCACCACCTGGGTGGAAAACCGAGTTGCTCTCAGTTCTCGACATTGGAGGAGCATGTTTCCTCCTGAGCACATCATTAGAGCTGCGTCAGAAGCGGGGATTGACACACCTTCCCAATGTGTCGTTTTCCTGGAGGACAAGATGATGCAGGTTAGGAGAGCATGGCTGACTGTAGGGGAGCGATGTTAGCGATGTTATCACCAGGACAATCAACTGTGTCTCTGCTGTCGAGAAGCAGGTCACGTGGCAGTTTTGTGCCCGACAGTGAGGCGGTGCATACCACTTAAGGGAGCATGGACGGTGAGCATCACTACAACTCAACTGCCCTCTGGTGATCGTTCTGAGTTCCAAGTGTCATTACTGTTAAATGGGACTGCTCATCAGGTGTCTGCATTGATCAAATCTAGAGTGGAGGGCGATTTCATGGATTCTGGGCTGGCTACATGCTTGGGAATATCGTCTGTTGCCCTAGCCAAGCCTATGTTGGCTAGAACACTTTGCGGCACCCTTCTCACCAGTATTACCCATGCCACTAAGTTTGTCACACTCACACTTTCTGGCAATCATGCTGAGGAGATCTGGTTCCTTCTCATCCACTCATCCACCGCTCCAGTGGTTTTGGGACACACCTGGTTGATCAAGCATAACTCCCACATTGACTTTACTCAATGTAGTCTATTATCACTGTTTTAGCTTGGAGCCTCTTCTTGGGTGGTGCATTGTCCCCTGTAATGTCTCATTCTGTGTTGCAGGATGAGCCGGTGAATCTGGCAGATGTAACGGAGGCTTTCCATGACTTGAGAGCGGTTTCTGAGGTTCTGAGGTTCATCTCTGCCTCTGCACTGCCCATACAATTGTGCAATAGACCTGTTTCCTGGCACTTCTCTGCCTAAGGGATGCCTTTACTCTCTGTCCGGACCTGAGAGGTAGACCATGGAGAGCTATATTCAAAATTCTCAGGTAGCAGGCATTATCAGTCCCTCTACCTCTCCAGCTGGGGCAGAGTTCTTCTTCGTGGAGAAGAAGGATGGTTCACTATGCCCCTTTATAGACTATCAGGGGATGATTGACATCACAGTGAAGAATCATTATCCTTTGCCGTTGATGTCATCTCCCTTTGAGCTATTGCAGGGTACAACCATCTTTATGAAGTTGGACCTCCGCAATACTTATCACCTAATTCGGATTAGAGAGGAAGACAAATGTAAGAACACCTTTAACACACCCATTGTGCACTTTGATCATTTGGTCATGCCATTTGGGCTTTCCAGCACCCCGGCGGTCTTCCTGGCACTCTTCAACGACATGCTTAGAGACATAGTTGGCTGGTATGTTTTTGTCTACCTGAACCCTCTACCCTTTTGTCTGACAGCTTGAGCAGGCACAATAAATCTGCATGACACATGCTTGCTTTTATTTAGTTTCTCCTGTTTTATTAAAAATAAAATAATGATATTCACAAACATCCTCACTGTATTATTAAATATCTGATATTCTGATTCTGAAATATGTGCAAGTAAATCTATTCGGTAGTTTAAACACTTTTATTTGTTAGTTGATCTACACTGGGTGATGGGCGCAGCAACGTTAGTTCCCACTGAATCCGAGCTGTGGGATTTACAAGACGCAAACACGTTAAAGTAGGTCTCTGGTAAACTGGGAGAAGAGCAGAGTAAACTTTAAAGTTAACTACACAATCTGCATATGATATCAATAAAAATATGTCGTCACATTATATTTGTAAGGATCATTAATGCCGTTTCCATAGACATCATCCTGTATTCTACAAACTGTTAATATATGGTTTTGCTAGTACTTATGTGTATTTAAATGTCTGAGAACTAAAATAAGCATTATATGGTTGAAAACACTGAAAATTTGTGATAATATGATAAGTGCTCAGAGCGTCCAATCTGGCTCCGCGCCAGCCAAAGCACAAAAGTGGATTTAAATTCAGCAGTTGATGACGTGATGCACAGAAAGTTTTAATCACATTGGTGTGATCGTACGCTTCAGGGACCAGCCAAGACTGATCACACTGGTGTGATCGTACATGTTAAATGGTTAAAAGATTTGTTTATCTCCACTCCTTCGTCATGCGCATTACTAAAACCACAAACTGCCTGACAGAATCAAGACCGAAAACTGAAAGTGAGCAGCACCCATTTTCCCCTTGTTTGTTTTCCACCAGTTTGGAAAAGTGTTTTGTTTTCCCCTTTTCCCTGCTGTGATGGAAATCGTGGCATGCTTCTTCACCCTAACCCACCTAGATCTCCCATTTGAGAAGTATGTGTGGGAGTGCAGGCTCCTCGTGTTGATGACGCAATACTCAACTCAAGATTCTGGATCAGGGCCAATTACTATCGCTCTGTGGACCTCCCAGACACCACAGGAGCGAGCTAGAGGGAAGGAATCCTTCCTCTCTACCGTCTCGTCGTTAATCCCACCGGTCGCCACTGACTCAGATCTGCCAGCCGCTGCCAACTCAGGCCAGCCGCCTTCCACTAATTCGGCACTGTTGGACATGAAGCTGCCCCCAGAATTCATGGCTCCAATCCTCACCCCAGAATCTGCTCTGGAAAGCTCTCTTTTGTCTTCTTTATCTCCTTCATCTCCACTGGTCCACTTCATCTTCTGCTGGTCCAGTCCAGCACTTTTTTCGTCTCCAGAGCATCTCCCAGAGCCGACTCCTCGAAAGCACCTGCCAGAGCGCCCCTTAAGTGACCAGTCCTCCAGAGCTCCCTCAAGTGCTTGCTTCTTCAAAGCACTAGAGGCCATCTATGAACTTCCATTCTGTCCCGTCACAGCTATGGAGGCCGTTTATGAACTCTCGTCCTGTCCCATCACGGATATGGAGGCTGTTTATGAACTCTCGTCTTGTCCTCTCATGGCTATGTCATGATCCGGTCTTTGAACTGACTTTCACACTACACAGTACAGTGCCTTTCCTCACCTAGGGTCTGCCTAGGGCCTGCCTAGGGCCTGCCTGTTTCACATCTCCTTCTAGACAAAGAACAGGTGCCCTCTTATACTTCCAGGCACCCCACTAATGAGGTCATGGGCTGTGTTGTCCAATCAATTTGGAAGTGTTTTCACACATGCTTCAAACACAGGTCATGCTGATGGCATGGTATTTCCCGTAGTGCCCACCAGAGGACACAATGTTTCATTCTCTCTTGGGGAATCATGCTAACATGTTTTCATTTACTCTTTCTGCAGGTTTTGACGAACCTCTTGAAGATTGACTATGAACATAAAACATCTATTAATTAATTCTTATATGAATGCAATTTATTTGCTTAGTTCAGCAGCTGCAGCTTTTACCTGTCTCCATGTTTGCAGGTGGTACAATGGCCATGGTATATTCAGACGGTGGCAAAGCTGGAATTTCCTCATAAAGGGGAAAGTTATTGATATCGTTACATGCACGGGGTGAAGATGTGGAAACTGCGGCTGCTATGGTACATGCGGGAATATTCATCTGTTACTGAATATAAAAAGGCAGTGTAATTAAGTAATTGAGCTTTTGAAAAAAAATAAAATATGAATGTACGTTGTATGTGTACATTACGTTATGTTAGAAACACTCAGATAATCAGTTAGGTGCTGATTCAGTTATTGAATTAAAGTCTGAGAAAATCTAGTGGTACCCTATTTATTTAAGCTGTCACACTGAAGTGCTCAAGTTCAGAGGAAAACAAAATCATGATGAGAATAAACTGATTATGTCAGTAGTATTACTACAGTAAACCATGTTATTTTGTCAGCAAACAAGTAGACTACTTATCTTCATCTTTGTCTTGGTACATGTTCATTGCCACCACAATTGTGACAATAATGTGCTATACTTGTGTTTATATCTAACTCGTTTCAATCTTTCAGTTTTTTTTTTTTTTTTCATTTTGGATCAAACTCAAAAAGTTTGTGTTACCAGCCAAGATCCTGAACAAGTATTATATGACTGAAAACAGCACAAGGGTGAAAAAATGTCAAAAACAAAGTTATGTGCTTTTATGAACCTCATCCCTTACAAAAATCAACCATGGTTTTATTGCAGTTAAAATGTACTAATGATTTTTATTTTTTTTTGGCGTATTGATTACTAATTTGTGTAACCACATTTTTACTACAAATACCATGGTTAAACTATGGTTAATGTAGCAAAACCATGGTTAATTTATGGTTACCTCGGTTAAACTAGTAACCATGGTGTTTTGGTTTTCTTTGAAAAAGCATGTCTTTCTAAACATTTAGTTCTTTTATCACAGTATGTAAACCTTACTGTACGTAGGGAATTATTGAATTTTTGTTTTTTTTGCTAAATCATAGCTGTTCCTTGACTTGATTCCTTGATTATGAATCATGTTTCATATAAAAGTTATATAAAACACGGGCCACTTCATGTCATACTTTGTGTTTCACTGTACTTCAGAATTCTTTAAATGATGCAAATTTTAGAGTTTAATTTTAAACAGGGGTAAATGACTAGATTATTCTTACCTGCGTGTTGATATTTAAAAAAAAAAAAACCTCCTTTCTTAATGACATCACTGCCTGAATCACTCTACCTGTTTATCTGTTTACCTGTTCATCTTTACTATCTGTGCATTCCACTGCAGCAAAGAGGAACCTGCCATGCAGTTGCATAGTGAAGTGAACGTGCATTAAGGTGGGTAAAAAATTAAATGCTTTACACATGGCATTTTAAATGTGTTCTATTATGATTTGGCCAAATGGTTTGATCCAATAATTAACTGGGTAATACTTTAGATTAGGGAACATATTCAGTTTTCCCTCAATAAATTCTATAAAAAGGAAATAAATGTGCTATCACCCGTCCTCTCTGTGGGATGCCCAAGTTTACTTCACTATATTACAATCAAAAGGTAATCTAATCATGACAAACCTTATCTCATTGGAAAGGTCTAAACCTCCTAAATAGATATTTTACCAATTTTAAAATAATAGATTAATTTATGACAAGAGTGCACCTCAAAAATCTACATCATAGCAGGAATTCTGAACTTTGTCAAAAAAACAAAAACAACAACAACAAAAAACTGTCTTCTTTGTTGGGTTTTTTTCTGTCACACTAAAGAAATCATCAAAAATTATTTTAATTATTTTAAAAATACCAAAATACCATTTTAAAATTAGACACTACATTTCCATGAACATGATACATCAATATCATGTTACAAAATGTTCTAGTTCATGAATTACACTTTCATGTCTATGTACAAAAATGTGAGTGACAGTTTTTATTAGTTAGTAAGGTAGTTCTTAAGGTATGTGGTGAATTAAGGGATATAAAATATGGTCATGCAGAATAAGGCATTAAAATGTGCTTTATAAGTATTAATAAACAGCTAATATGCTAGTATTTTGCATGCTAAGAAACAGCTAGTTGTGAGAATTGGCCCATAAAATAAAGTGTTATCATTAATTGTATTAGTACTCCTTCCACTATCATGGCATGAGAAGAATATATCTTGCTGAAGCAGTCTTGCTTCAAAGGTACAAACATGTTGTATCATTAATTTGACTAAAGGACAATTATTAATTAATTCATAATTTATTAACTGTGAAAAATAACAAATGCACGAAAAAATCATATGGGGGAAACCTCCAAAATCAAAACATAAAAAGGAAAAGTAATGCAGTAGTGATAGTGATTGCCATTAGATACTCTGACAGTAAGTATTTCCATTTTATTACAGTAAAAACAGAAAGAAATATATATTTTAAATGCAGTAAAACACCGCCATGATTGATTGATTGATTGATTGTTTGACTGATTGACATAATTAATGAAAATTTGGATGTAAAATCTGATTAACTTAATGGTTATAAAAATAGGCTTCAATTACTGTAGGCTTCAATCCAGTCATGCTTTTTACAATTTAGTGAGATTCATCCATATACTGCTCTGAAGCCAAATACTGGTAGTGTCTAACTGATCTCACACCACAGAAATTAATTAAAGACCAGGGCTATGAATAAAAACCTTAAAATGTTAAATTCTTTTTATTCAATTTAGTCAGGTATGCAGTTTGTTGAAATGGTACAGTGCAGAAAAAATGATATTAACCTGATAAAATGCATTTGGCTCATTGGCATAAATCTCACACTGATCTGATTCAGTACAAATGGGTTGATTTACGTCTTGCTTTTAAAGCTCATCCTTGCTGGTTTCACTGGTAGAAGACTTAGAGTCTTTTATCGGTTCATCTAACACCTGAAAAGCAGAAACGCACCAACTATAATATTCAAATCAATGAGTTTTTGCTCATAATAACAAGTAACAATAAAGCCGTCTGTTGGCTTTTGACTGACCTCATTTTCATCATCATCATCATCATCATCATCATCATCATCATCACCTTCATCCTCATCATCATCTTTACTCTCTTCTTCTGGTAACACTCCTCCATTATCCAGGAACTTTGAGAAAGTCTCCAAATCTCTATTTCCATCATAGTCAACAATCTGATTTCACAAAGTATTTTAAAAGCATTTGTCAGTACCAACATGCTCAAGTCAAGTCAAATTTATTTGTGTGCCGCTTTTATATTTAGAGACAATGAAAGCAAACAAGCAGTTGAGATATGTAACATAATATATGTTGTATAGTATAAATGCAGATAAATTAGGACATACTTAAATATCCAACTTTATGTAATTAGCTGGGCAATAATATAGTTAGATTTTACAATGAAAAAAACAGCAGTTGAGATTTTCTAATTAGTATATATACAGCAAATCTCAAACTTTAAAATATTTAATATGAATAACTTAAAAATGAACTAAAATAAAACACTACTTAATGCCCTTTTACAAGATAACATCTTTAAGTGTGAGTGGTGCTGTTGCAAACCTTATTTTCAGTCCCAGCTGGAAAGTATTTAATGGTAGGAAATCCCTGTATAGTGACATTTTCCACATCATTTTGTGAAGCATCCATCTTCGCAATGACTATGTTCTCATGGTCTTTGTACTTCTCGCCCAACTCATCCCATATAGGAGCCAGTTGCTTACAGTGACCACACCATGGAGCATCTGTGAGAAGGGCATAAATGTTAAAGCCATTATTATTATGTATTATTTCAGTTTGAGTAGATAAGTGCTAACTTACAGAATTCCACAAAGACGTTCTTAGTCTCATCTAAAGCCACTTTGTTGAAGTTCTTCCCAACAAGGATTTTAACTGGATTCTTGTCCCAGTCCTCTGGAATTTCTTGAGTCTTCAAAAAGGGCTAGATTAAAGCACAGACAGATCTGGAATCTTAAAAATGTAAAATAAATAAATAAAATAATATATTAAAAATTATAATATTGCTGCATTACACACCTTCACAGTACCATCCAGAACACCCTGGCAAAATGTTCTCAGTGTATCTTTGTTGATGGTTGATCCTTCCATTGCGTACGTCACCACTTTCTCAGTGTTGATCAAGCGAGTAATAGGAGCATCATTTGCAGAGATGCTGAAATACTTCAGCACATGATCCACTTTGTCAGACGTAACATCTAATGTGATGAAAAGCACCTACGTACACACAGACTATGAGTATTACAAACAGCATTTTAGACTAATATGACTTGATTCTGTAAAGTAAACTTATATTAAACATCACATTAATATATTTATTTATTTAGTAACAATTGAGCTATTAAAACTTACCTTTTCCTTAAACTCACTGGCAACATCTCTAAAATCTTCTAGAAGTGCATTCTGGGATTCCACAGTTGTATTAATGAATAGAAGCATGTGATTACGGACCGTAGAACTAAAAATTAGTTCAGCATTCTGCAGAAAGATAATGTAAATTAAAAAGTGTTTTTGTTTTGTTTTGTTTTGATAACAAAAATTGTGATAAACTTCATTAGCATAAACATTTTTATTCACGTACATATAATATTTTAAAGACAAATTTTTTATTGTTTTAGCAACTGTTTGTTCATTGGTTAGTGAAGTTAATTTTGAAGTGTTACCTCTTCATTAAATGGAATGACAAGTTTCATACTGTTGGACTGGATAAATGAAATCATCTCCCCTTTGTCTAGCTTGCTTTCTTCTGTGAGTGGCAAGTCTGCCCGCTCTTCATCAAACTGGAATTTACACAAAGAGAAAATTCTGTTTTCTTAAACAAGAAAGTTACATTTTTGGGCGTGAACAAAAATTACAGATTTTAATGAATCTTCAAAGTGAGCGCATCTTCCATTTTAGGCACACACTGGATATTTAGTTTACTTAGAGGGATACTCCACCCCAAAATGAAAATTCTGTCATGAATCACTTACCCCCATGTCGTTCCAAACCTGTAAAAGCTTTGTTCGACTTCGGAACACAATTTAAGATATTGGATGAAAACCGGGAGGCTTGTGACTGTCCCATTAACTGCCAAGTAAATTACACTGTTAAGGTCCAGAAAAGTATGAAAGACGTTGTCAGAATAGTCCATCTGCCATCAGTGATTCAACGCAATGTTCTAAAGTGATGAGAATACTTTTAGTATGCAAAGAAAACAAAAATAACGACTTTATTCAACAATTCCTCTCCTTGTGTCTCTCTACATTACCGTAGGGTGACACAGAAGAGCGTACGTTGCTTGCATTCAACGGATATTCACCAAAATGGCACTATGGTGATGCAGAGAGAGACAAAGGAGATGAATTGTTGAATAAAGTTGTTATTTTTGTTTTCTTCGCGTACAAATAGTATTCTCATCGCTTCACAATGTTACTGTTGAATCACTGATGGCAGATGGACTCTTCTCACAATGTCTTTCATACTTTTCTGGACCTTGACAGTGTAATTTACTTGGCAGTTAATGGGACAGTAATAAGCCTCCTGGTTTCAACCAAAATATCTTAAATTGTGTTCCGAAGATGAACAATGCTTTTACAGATTTGGAATGACATGGGGGGTCAGTGATTAATGACAAAATTTAAATTTTGGGGTGGAGTATCCCTTTAAGTCTCAAGCGTGTGGTTTTCACTGTCTTTAAAGAACGCCGATAGCATGAACCAATAGCTTTCGAGTGCAGGAGGTGAACACGCATTCCATTGGTTGCACTAATTGACTGAACATGCCCCCTTTGCTGAACGAGTCAGCATTTTATTGTTGAACAAACTCGGTCATGTCAATGGTTTGTCATGTAAGTCTAACTTATCTACATTAATGAGAGAAAGAGAATTGTTTAAAATGACTAATGACCATACAAAATTAACTCTTTCCCCGCCAGTGTTTTTTTTTTTAAGTTGCCAGCCACCGCCAGCATTTTTGATCATTTTCACAAAAGTTTCATGATGCCCAGAATATTTTGTTGTATGCATACCTGAACATGTGATATGTCGAAATGAAGAATAGAATCTCTGCTTTTAAATACAATAAAAATAAGCTTCATGCAATCTCTTTGATCAACATGAATGTGGGTAAAAAAATATTGCACAGTCCTATCCACCTTATTCCAACACTCCATGAGGCTTTGCCCAAATTATGGGTATAGCTTCCGTTAAGATGTAAACAATCAGTTTAGAGCTCACTCAATGAACACAATATTTTATTTTTTAATTGGGTACAATTTTATGACACTATTCTCAGGGGTGCCACTATGGTTTCTGGTCCCCCTGAATAGCATATTGACTAATAATTTCATAATTTTTAAAGATAATAAATTGTATTTACCTGTGAAAACAAACAAACCTGGAAATAGACGTGAGGATTTGAGGAAAAAAAACAAGAAATTCTTAATTTATTCCAGTGAATTATTAATGGAATATATAGTAAAATTAAATCAGAAGAACAAATGTGCAGTATATGTTGTCCATTTTCCAAACATGTGACTGCAAAGGAAAAAACTAAAAATAATCATGAGTAAAAGAATGCAGCAACTGACAAGAGCTCTTGCCATAGATATTCTTGTTATAACGTCACGTTAAAATAACCTGTAGAATGAATCAGTGAATAAAGAATCTCCTCAGACAATGAATTTGAATCAGCGGGATGAATCAAAATACCCACCAATAGTGCTAGAAGTATGGGATTACCTTCTTGAAGAGCACCAATGAGTCACTTTTTACGTCATACTTCTTAAAAAGCTCTAGGTTGCTTGTGATTCCGAAGTCAACATCCACTGCTATTAAAGTTACATCATAGAATGTCTTTGCCTTATCACTATCCAAATCCTGGGACAGAGAGAGCAAATTAACTTTTTTACTGATAAATCTTTTGTTGTAAATAGGGAGTGTTATAAGGCAATGTTAGATCTTAAAAGTCGGTGACTTTATTCAAACTATGGGTAATTTACCTGGAAGAATCCAACCACAACCACATCATTTGCATCCAGCAGAGCCTCTACACTCTTCACATCATTGAGAACCGTAGCGCTGGGCCCCGTGTGCCTCTCCAGCCACCTCGTGATTCCTTTAACCGTTCGTTTTCCTGTTCAAATCACAGAAAAAATCCGATAAGAAATATGCCTATGTATGAAAATATCATCACACATTCAAACACACCAAACACATAAATGTATTACCAGAAAAATCTGTGACATGTTGCCTGTTGCCATCTTTGAAGAATTTAAGTGTGGGAAAGCTTTCCACATTGAACTCTGCTGCAAGATCTCTCTCTTCGGCCGCATCCACTTTGGCCAGTCGTACTTCAGATGACCCATGTTTCAGTAATCCAGCAACTTCTGCATAAATAGGCTCCAGACTGCGACAGTGACCACACCATGGAGCATCTGAAAGAAAAAAGCAAATTTTATACCAGCATTTAATTCATATATAAGACACACTGGGGCTAGTTGTCACACTAGAATGTTGTCAGAAAAAAGGCTATATTTCAGTAACTACATTTTTTTAGTCAAATTACAGATATAGAGTTTTATGACTTTTATGACTCCTGAAAAACATTGATGATAATAAAAAAATTTTTTATTGAGGATCTTGAGAATATTATTCTATAGAATGATTTTTGAAAGCTCATGTACTAAAGGCTGCCACATGAATACATAATAGTTTACAATATATTAAAATGTAAAACAGTTATTAAATATTTCATACAAATATTTTTGAACAATGTATATTGTATATATACCAAAGTTTTTAAAGAAATATTACAAGAATAAAAAAGTGAGACTATACCACTTTGGAATTAGTGCATGTAAATCAGAATTAAATGCCAGTCAAGTTTGAAATGCTTTTGCATAAATGTAACAATTTACAATTCATAAATACATACATACATTACATACATTCATACATAATTCATACATTCATAATTTTTTTTCCTTTGTCCTCTAGCATTTTACTGCAATGTCAATAGCACAATACACAATTATAGCATTTGCATAACTGGCCCTCCTTTCAAGCGTGGGAGAAATAACAGGTGTGCTCCTAATGGATGATGTGTCAAACAAGCGTTAGCAATCTTTGAGCTTTTCTTGTGCTTCTCATGGATTGAATAGGCTAAATGCATGCAACTAAATATATATAAAAAGTTTTAAGTAAAATAAACACGTTTTTCTTCTTATTTTGAACACTCATTGAAGTGAAAAGATATTGCAGAGTGTTTTATTGCATTAATAAGACAAAGATCAGAATGGCCATTTGTAATCCCAATAGTTATAGTACATGAACACATGATAAGTAAAAATTGATAGCCTGAATGCACTGTAAGTCGCTTTGGATAAAAGCGTCTGCTAAATGCATACATTTATTTAATTTAATTTATTTATTTTAATTTATAGTCATATAGTTCAAAGGAATGTAATTTAGTGTACTCACAGAATTCTACAAGCAGGTACTTGTTCTCACTGAGAGCCCTTTTAAAGTTAAAACTATGAAGGACCAAAACATCTTTTTCTTCTGTAATGTCATCTGTCTTTTCTGGTTTCTCTGGTTCTTCTTCAGAGCTGTCCTCAACTTTCTCAACTGTTTCCTTCTCTGCCCTCACACAAAGGCCGCAGAGCAAGAGGGTGAAACCCAGAATGTGTAGAAACCTCATGATCGTTCAGTTCAGGGGACTACAGTGGAAGAGTGCTGAAATGAGCCTTAACATGCTGCTGTCTGCTCTTGTGGTGCTGATAAGAAACCACTGACGCTGATGAATCATTGTAGAGCTTGCGTGGTGCAAATCTACTGGTCTTACTTGCCACTTCACATGTGCTCTAACAGTGAGCCGTTGGAGAGTGGAAAATTAACATTAGATTACAGGCAAATACAATAACGTTGGAAATTGATATCTCTTAGTATCCCAAGGAATATAGATAGCTTTCTTCCTGCTTGTTTCTTGCCTTCTTTGTTGCTTCTCTTAGTATTGAAAAGATGAGCTAAATGAAACCTGTTCTTTATTATTTACATTCATTTTTTTATCAACTTTCTGTATATAATAGATTCAGATGTTGTTGCAAATGACCTAACCATGTGTCCATATCTGGATTTTCTGCCCACATGCCATGCACATTCACTTGTGAGTTACTCCTGCTCAGACACGTAAGCACTCAGAGCACAGAGATGAAGAAAGAACCACACAAACTACTGTAACATTTAAACTGATGATGAAATTATAGAGAGGGACATACACGGATGATGTTCTCTCTGGCACTGCACACACACAGATTGTTATTACCAGGAAATATGTTGAAACCAGCTTACCATGTGCCTCTTATTCTTTTCTTTTACTGTTATTCTTCTATTGTTTCAAAGCCCTTAATGAACATCAATAGGGAAGTCATGGCCTAATGGTTAGAGAGTCAGACTCGCAATCGAAGGGTTGTGAGTTCGAGTCTTGGGCTGGCAGGAATTGTAGGTGGGTGGAGTGCATGTACAGTTCTCTCTCCACCCTCAATACCATGACTTAGATGCCCTTGAGCAAGGCACTGAACCCCCAACTACTCCCCGGGCGCCGCAGCATAAATGGCTGCCCACTGCTCCGGGTGTGTGTTCACAGTGTGTGTGTGTTCACTGCTGTGTTTGTGCACTTTGGATGGGTTAAAAGCAGAGCACGAATTCTGAGTATGGGTCACCGTACTTGGCCGTATGTCACTTTCACTTCACTTCACTGTGAGTGTTATTACATGGCTGGAATACTTGAGTCTGATTAATTAACATTAGCTGTTTAACTGACTGCAGACAATGGTATTGTAGTATCAATGATACAGTGTACTATTATTTTGTTAATGTTTTTTTATATTTTCTGTTTTCATTTTCATTTTAGTTTTAGTTAAAGTTTTTGAATTTTTTGTTGTTTTTGTCATGTTGATTTTTTTTAATCTAAATATGTCAACGTGTCTACATAGTTTCTATTACTTTTTATTTAGTTTTAGTTTATTATTGGAGTATTATTGTAAAGTTTTTATATTTTATTTCAGTTAGCCCTAAAAAAGAAGGCTTTATTAGTTTTAGTTGACGAAAACAAACCTAACTACAGGTAAGCAATTTCCTACATTCATTCAGGTTATATTGGGGTCATATTTGGTCATGTTGAGATCCAGATGTTGCAATTTATTTTGTGATTGTGACCTGACTATACATCATTCTTTACTTATTTATGCAATGGAAATGTGTGAGGAGTTAGAAGCATTACTGATCACAAACAGGGTATTTGAATAGCAAATTGTTGCATACATGTTTTAGCAAAATAATTCTCTTTTATACATGAAAACAAACTTAAGCGTAAGAATAATCAATTAAACTAAATAGTAGTATTTAAAAAAATAATAATAATAAACGTACTGAATATACTGCCCAAAATAGCAGATATGAAACAAAATAAAAAATTTAATAAAATAAGTTTACAAAAATAAGGTTACAACATATGACAGCTACTGAGCACGGAACATGGTAAAATGCACTTTAAAAAACTGTCAAAATATCTTAAGCAGATATTTTTCCAGAAAACAATATAAACGTTAAGAACCAGAAGAAATGTATCAAGAACAAATTAACAACATGATATTTTGTGTAAAAGACGGGCTGATTTATGACAGTGGATAGTCACAGTTAAATTCATTGGGATTCTCTCTGTCCATGGCCCAGTGAGCAAGTAAATCACTGAAGTCTGGGGTGCTTGAGCTACTGAGAGTCCCTGAGATACTGGAGCTGGTTATGGTGCAAACGCTTGTGTTACTGAATATGCTCAGTGATGTGTTGATGTTAATGGAGCTCTCTGATGTGTTGATCATACTGAGCAAGTTATTTTGCATGCTTGTATCACCTAACATGTCAAGTTGCTGTGCGAAAGGCTCTGTCCAGAAGCTGACTGGCAGGCGACGCTGGCTCATGGGTAAACCCCGGCCTTTCCTTTGAGCATCTTGAAAGAGCTCTGAAAGGGGCCCGAGTGACTCAGGCTCCTCCGCCTGTCCTGATGATGCTACTTTGATGAAGTTGTCATAGTATCGCTGGCGGCCCCCGACTTTCAGACATGGTTTCTCTACATAAATGTAACAGGCATCAGGGTCTTGGCTTTGTCCAAAGTATCGCTGGACATCGCTGCTGATGAGTTCAGCAAAATGCAGGAGCTGATTGGTCATCTCACCGTTATTGGGGATGAATCAAAACTCCATGGCTCTTCCTCTTGAGACACACTAGCTACTGCATCCTCTTCCTCCTCCAAACTGTCCTCTCTCAGATCCTCTTCATATTCTTCTTCAGTCTCTTCCTCATCCTCAGCCGGAAAGAAGCAAGAAGGAAAGGATTTCGCCAAACCCAGATTACTCAGTGGCCTGATAACACTTGCTGCCATCCTATGAAGGAAATTAGAGGTATATAGAAATATAAATAACACCAGGTGGTGCACAATGTCACAAGTAAAGGACTATATCTCAGTAACACTGTATTGTTGAGTAATGTTTTTTTTTTTTTACTGTTTTCTCAGAATAATATATAATTATTATTATTATTAAAAATGGTGTCCCAACAACTATATATAGCGGTGTTTGTTTGTCATTCTTCCTTATTTTGTATAAAAAAATTAAAAAAAATTCAAAGCCTAACAGAAAAAAAACGATGTGCATTTAACAATATATAAATGTGACTACTTTTCTTTCTATTCTCAAAGAAAGAATGAAATTCATTTAGTTAGGCTAGTTCGTTATTTCAGAAAATGTTAAAATGTGACCAGTGAGTCTCTCTTACCGTATAATGCTATGGATATCGCTGGTGAAGTCATGCTGTCCGTTTCGCGTTATGGATAATTAGTGGTTTGCTCATTTATAGCCAAAGCTAACGCTTTAACGCTTTATAAGTTGCAAAATTAAAATGAAAATGTATTACAGAAATGATTAGATAACATGTTCAAGCAAAAACTGTGGCAAAATTATCATTCAAATGCTATTTTTCTTAATTGCATTAACACTCACAGTCAAGACACTTATGATTGCATTTTCATTCAATGTCATTCATTCAATTGTCAATGAATTAGTATTCATTTTACATATTAAAACTAGTGTATTAAATGGCAAATTAAAATTATGTAATTTAATTTTCATTTTCATTTTGCACCAAACGTGGCACAAATGTATTGGAAAATGTAAATGTAAATACAGAAATACATTGCCATTTTACATATTGCATTGTCATTTTGCATATTACATTCCAAATTGAATATTGCTACCCATATGCTTCCATAAGAGGCCAACTGATCTGCAAGGCTAGAACTGAATCAAGGGAGAGAGTTTGTTAATTGTTTTTTTTATTTTTTTTTTATAGGTTGTGTGAAATACAGGTATGTAAATTGCATTACAATCCCAGTTAAACAGCATATGAGGTGTAAGGAGGAATATACTGTAGATGTAGGACTGTATGTGTGTGTAAAGAAAGAGAGAGAGACAGAGAGAGAGTGTGTGTGTGTGTGCTCAGTTTGAGTGAATATGAGCCAGACGCAGGGCAATAGAAGGGCTAATGACCAGCAGTGGAGAGCACAGCATCTGGATTAACATATGTCAGAGAAAAAGAACCCCTAACTGCATCTTCAGGTTGGTCAGACAGCATGTAATAACTCAACCATCCATCAGTCACCGGTGGACATTACACATGATTACAAGATTTGGAAAGGCCCTGCTGTTATTTTACAAAAATAAAGTGTTTCATCATAGTTTATTAATAATAATAATAATAATAATAATAATAATAATAATAATAATAATTATTATTATTATTATTATCTATCTATCTATCTATCTATCTATCTATCTATCTATCTATCTATATATATATATATATATATATATATATATATATATATATATATATATATATATATATATTCACACACACACACACACACAGACAAGGGCCTGATTTTGAACAATGAATGTAAAAACAACAATAATTTCACACTGCATAGAAAAATGTTAGTGAACTGATACTTTTGCTGTTTTCATGAATACTCACTGTCACCATAAATCTGTTGCATGATAATCACAGTACAGACACACAAATATATATTTAAAATATTAATTTAAATAATATTGGCATTATTCAGAAAATTATAAAACTGCTCGCGAAGGCTTAGCTCATGAATATTAATGAGGTACTGGTGACGTAGCTTGTAACCTAAGCGTCCCTGGCGGCTTCCGTCTGCCGCTCAGAATTCTTAGGAATATTATAGTAGGAAATAATTAATAATAGCCTAATTAACAGGCCTTTTAGAAGAAGGACGCGAATTGTCAGTAATATTTATGACTCAATCCTTCAACAGCGGCGAAGAGGAAGTTATGCATAGGCTACACCCCGTGATTCTGTCTCGGACCAGGAAGTAACGTGTCATAATAATCCTTAGACATATGATCAACACTACAATGGGTTGACTGAGGAAAATCTAAACAGCATAATGGAAACGTATTTTGCACTGTGCCTTTTACTGTATGTCATCGCTGGCAGTTTTGCTGAGGGTAAGTTTTGGGAGCGCTCTAGATATCTTCGATATGTTTGCAGCATTTAACAGCCGTTTTTTAACATCCATTTTAAACAATTTATTTCAGGCGTTAAATAAAACGCGATAATTGAGCTGCTCTATGTTATAAGTGTAAAACAACCAGTTTTTCTCCCTTTATCAATGTCACAAGTTCTCACAACAATAGGCAAGGATTTTCTTAAATATTTTTAATCGTCTAGATTATCGTACGCAAATCTGTTTATAGTATGTTTATTCGTAAATAAGTCTTACATATTGTAAGCCATAAGCGTATAAAGGGATCTCGCTTATTGTGATTGTTTACGTCTGACGCCATCATGACGTCATGCTCTGCCCCCCAGATCTCACTTACTCGAATGGGTTCTACTCTAAAGCGCCTCAGAAGTTGTCCAAATACAGCGGGTTCGGCAATGTTCGGCTCCAGCACTTTAGAGTACCGGAGGATGCCGTGCTCGCGCGGTGGCTGCTCACGGTTTCATGGGCATCCGGACTGAACTGTGGCAACCAAAACATCACTGTGTATGTATGGTGAAATTATGACAGTAAACATAACTGTTACGTGCTTGAATAATCCATCGGTTTAAAGTGTTTTCAGTTGTGAAATGATATTTACCATGGTAACTATATTTCTCTTCAATAACCATAGTTTATGGTAGGTAAAAGTTTTGGTAAATTTAATAGAGAACCTGGTGTAACTTATAATTGATAAAATGAAAACTGATTTACAGGGTTTACACTACAGTCGTAGTAATAGTAACCACTGAAACCCCCCATTTGAAAACATGTTGTAAAATATCAAGTGAGGGTTTTAATGTTTATAATAGTTTATAATTATTTCAAGATGGTTTCAAGTGTACAGTACCTGTACTATTATCTAAATGCATGATATAGATATTATTATGAATAATTAATCTCTGCATATGTCTAATTAAAAAAAAAAAAATTTAGCCTCGCAATATTTCATCAGAATGTCATAACTGGACTTTGTGGTGAAAATATTAGACCGGTGATGTATGCAGGACTTCTTCAATCATTTTGTTTGCTTGAAGCTCATCCCTACAAGCCTGCATTCATCTTCGTCCACTTTTGAGTGCAGCATCCACATCTCAAAATCCAACCAGAAACAAAAACATAGAACCAAGTAGCCTACTTTTTTATTTTTCCATGACTTTAATATTTTAGTTTTTACAGGGTTGAGAAGTATAATGACAATAATGATATTTTAATGTTTGCTGATTCTTTATACCTCTAAGAATGATCTACTTGGAGGTCTTTTTTAGTGATAATTTCTTGGAGACTGTATAGATAGATAGATTCTCATGAGAAATCTTTTAAAACCCCAGGATTATTGTGTACTATATTTAAATAGTAAATACATAATAAGGGAGAAATAGAACTGGACTGTTGCTCAGTGGTTCACAGTCCTCTTTTCAGATGAAAGTAAATTGAGCATTTCATTTGGAAGTCAAGGTCTGGAGGAAGACTGGCACATAATCCAAAGTCCAATGTAAAGTTTCTGAAGTCAGTGATGATTTGGGTGCCGTGACAACTGCTGGTGTTGCTCCATTGTGTTTTATCAAGTCCAAAGTCAATGAAGCCTTCTGCCGGAGATTTTGGAGCACTTCATGCTTCCATCTGCTGACAAGCTTTATGGAGATGCTGATTTCATTTTGCAGCAGAACTTTAGAACCTGCCCACAGTGCCAAAACCACTTCCAAGTGGTTTGCTGACCATGATATTACTGTGCTTGATTGGCCAGCCAACTCACCTGACCTGAACCTCACAGAGAATCTGTGGGGTATTGTGAAGAGGAAGATAAGTAACATCTGACAAACAATACAGAGGAACTGAAGGTCGCTATCAAAGCAACCTGGGGTTTAATAATGCCTAAGCAGTGCCACAGGCTGATCGCCTCCATGCCACGCCGCACTGAAGCAGTCATTCATGCAAATCCAGAATGAATGAATCCAGAATATAAGAAAGTTTGCTTTTTTTAAATTAAATTACAAAAAAATAAAGAACTTTTCCATGATATTTAAATTTTTTGAGATGCACCTGTATATACTGTACTAATATCTGCTTAAAAGATGACTAAACAAACTTTTAGCGTCTGAAATGCATTAACTGTGCTGTACAATAGAAGAGTTGGTTGTTAAAGTAGAAAAAAGCAGCTAAATGACAGTAGTAATTAGTTTTCTTAACATATATCATTGACTTTTGTCTATCTAATGCACATTAACAGGCACTTTAGGGCAGGAGCTCCCCCGGTCATCAACCCTTTAGACACAGCCTTTCCAAACTCCACATCATTCTCCCTTGCTCATAACTTGACGCTGATCATTCCCAGTGGACAGAGCGGCAATGTGACACTGTTCAATGTGACCCACCCCAAACCTGGAGACTGGTTCCTTGCTGCTCACCTGCCCAAAGATGAAGGAAAGATAGAGCAACAGGTCTGTGTATATATGTATATGTATTGTGTAAGATTACCTTCTGTATATAAATGTGACAACTTTCCCTGTCAAAAAGTTTTATATATATATATATATATATATATATATATATATGTAAAGGGGGACAAAAGTTTGGAATAGTTCAGATTTGCATTTATTTAATTAAAAATACTGTAAAAACAGTAATAATGTGAAATATTTTTATAATTTAAATTAAGTATAAAAATAAGTGTTTTCTACTTTATATTTTAAATGTAATTAAATCCTTGGATGCATAAGCTAAATAATACATTTTAAAGTAAATGTGTGTTGCTTTCTATTTTAGGGATTGCCATCTTGCTCATACTTATTTCAGGCACAGATGTTTTTGAGGAGAGCCGCTGACCTGCCAATCCTGCAGCACAACATTCCACTCTATCAAACACTAACTTCAGCTCCAGCCTTGTTTAAGTATGCTCTATTTTTGTGTTTATAGATTATATTAATGTTTGTTACTTTTTATCATTATCATTATTATTTTGAATTATGCCGTTTGAAATAACTGTTTTCTATTTGAATGTATTTCATTATATTATTTATTTCTGTGATGACAAAACTGAATTTTCTGCATAATTTCTGTAGTCTTCAGTGTCACTTGAAACCATTGTAATATGTTTAGTTTCTTTTTCATTATCTAAAGTTTCTGTTTTTGTTGAATTCTAAAGTATGTTTTGTATCTTGTCTGTTTAGGGTCTTTGTTCCAGAGTTCTCCTCCAAGTTGGATGTTTTCATCTTGAACTGTTCTGTAAAGCTGGGAAATGATTGTGGGCTGTCAGTCACTGTAGGCTCCAGCACTTTGAGGCAGGGCTCGGAGGTGAAACAGAACTGTTCAGGGTTAGAGAGCTGCTCTGCATCGGTCCTCATTCCCCCATGGAACAGCTGGTTACTGGTTATGGTTGAGACTAGTCAACCAAACACCACAATACCTTTCAGTATCTCTGCCAATGTCACAGGTCTGTTTTGATTCACCTATTACTTCAATTTCACTATTTTGCCAGTTTTTGCTTGATTCTTAAATATTTTCCCCCTTCTTTCACTACATACACACAGTGGGATGTAAACCTTTGAGTGTCTCTTCAGATTTTAACACCTCAGCCTTCATTCGTACCATCATTGCTCCACAAAGCAACAGCTCAGGTGCCCTAAATAACACATCTTTTTCAATGAGAGACCAAACGGGCCTCCGTGCTAACAGCTCTGAGCCAATGTGCATGACAAGCCCTTCAGTGTCCAGAGATGAACAGGATGTACTATCACTACACTTCATCGGTTCCAGCAACCTAACCGTGACCTCGGACCTTCCAACTGTGCTCACACTTGAGCAGTCTCCTGGTGATAGTGGCGGCACATTTGTTGTACAGCTCAACTTGAACACTGTAAGAATATAATATCATATCATATATCATATCATGTCATATCATATCATATCATATTAAAACATTTGCAGTCAGTACGATTTTTGAAAGAAAACCAAAAGGTGCTCACGATGGCTGCATTATTTAATCAGAAATAATAATTAAAATAATAATAATTAATAATTAAAATAATAATCAAAATAATTTTACAATTTAAAATAACTGAATTTTGAAGTAGAAAGACTGAAGGAGTGTTGACTTTAAAACTTTAAAAAAATATATATTTTGTTACAGTGTAGATTGAAAAAAATATATATAATTGAGAAATACTATGGTTTAAAAACAATGCTGTTGTGAAAAATATATTTGAAATATACAGTGGGTATAGAAAAGAGTGTCATTTTGATCATATTTTGTTGCTTTGCAGCCTGAAATGAAAAACGGGACACAGTTTTTGTTTTATCCAGCTTTACTCAGTACAACTTATAAAATCCAAGTGAAAGATATAACACCAACTTGTCAGAAAAATAAACAGACTCACTGTGTTCACCATCTTGTGCCTGTGTTTTGTTGAACCACCTTTTGCTTTAATTACAGCCTGTAGTCTGTTGGCATTTGTCTCTACTAACTTTACACATATAGACTTTGCAATATTTGCCTGTTCTGCTTTGGAGAGCTGCTCAAGTTCAAATAAGACTGATTCACTGCAGTCTTTAAGTCATTTCACAGATTTTCAATGAGGTTTAAGTCTGGGCTTTGACTTGACCATGTAAGGACATTCACATTTTTCTCTTTCAATCACTGTGTGCTCAGTTTTGTTGTGTGCTTTGGGTCATTTTCATGTTAGAAGGTAATCCTTTTTTCCATTGACAGCTTTCTTTCAGAGTGCAGCAGATTTTGAAATTGATGGTATTTTGCCCCATTAATTTTTCCTTCTATCCTGACATGTGCTCCAGTCCCTGCGGCAGAGAAACACCCCACTAACAGGATATTACCACCTCCATGCTTTACTGTAGAAATGCTGTTACTTGGATGGTGAGCTGTTCTGGATTTCTGCCAGACATATGGTTAGGTGTTGAGGCCAATAATTCAGTTTTAGTCTTCTCTCTCAGAATCTTCAAGATGGGTTTTGGCAAAGCCAGTCATGACTGCATGTGGCCTTCCTTGAGGAATTTTTTTTTTCTTGCAGCTCTCCCATACAAGACACATTTGTAGAGAATTTGTGATATTGTTGTCACATCCACACAATGCTTCTAGGCATTTCTAAAGCCTTAGATTTTTTTTGTATCCATCGCCTGACTTGTGCCTGTCCACATCTTTATTCCAGAAGACACTTAGACAGTGCCTTGTCCCCCATATTTAATTGTTTGCTTCAGTTGCACTACCAAGGACGGAAATGCACCAGGAAAGCTCTTTTCATGATCAAAATGACCACTGCTGATCACAAAGTCAAATGGTTTTGTGTGCCATTGAAAAAAGTTATTAGCTAAACCTAACTGAGTTACAAGTCATTTTTAGGAGGGGGTGATCCTTTTTCCAACTCTGTGATTCTGTTTTTTTTTTCTCTGACATGTTAGTGTTATATATTTTTCACTTGGATGTTATAAGTTGCACTGAGTAAATACAGCTGGATAAAACAAAAACTGTGTCCTCCTTCATTTCTGCAAAGCAACAAAATCTGATTACTTTAAAGGGGGTTATTCTTTTCTATACCCACTGTAGATAGATAGATTTCATATTGTGTAATATAAATATAACAATTGTTTCTTCTTGTGTTTGTGGCATAGAGTTCTCTGGTTGGTGGATTTGCTCATGTCAAAGCATGTCTCACACCTACTGCTCCTTTACTTCACCTCAACCACAGCCTGACTTGTGCTACAGGTTAGTCACAAATAACACTTAGTGCAATACATGTTTTCTTGCATGCAGTGCAATACATGTTTTCTTGCATGCCACTTTTAAAGCTCTCTGTGTATATGTGTGCATGTAGGGCTTATACAGGGTTATTCCCTAAGTGTGAGCAGCAATGAATCACAGGCACTGTTGAGGATTCCATTCCCAGATGCAGCAGTGTGGTACCTCAGCCTCCAAACTGTGTGCAATGATAGGTCAGTTGTGGGATTGCAATGCTGTATTAGCTCACAGAGTAAGATAGACCCATCCTATCTATTTATATTATACGACTACAGAAATTCCTGTTGGTTTTTGATGTCTATGGTTATGAAATGAAATGTCATTTGCATTGCATTATACTTTCATATTTAAATAAAAAACATAGGTCCAGGAACTTGTATTGAATCAGTTTAATGTCATGATGACTTTAAAGCACCTTCTCAGTATTACTTTTGCTCCTGTGTTGTCTTCCCAGTGTTGACTGCAGGAATGCATCAGCCATAGTGAGTGTGTCAGTGAGTGTGAGTGCATGCATTGATGACTGTGGGCCGTATGGAGAGTGCAGACTACTACGCACACACAGCTTCCTCTATGGCGCATGTGTGTGCAAAGCAGGTAGACAAACACACATACACACCAAAAACTTGCCATAAAGTAATAATAATTAATGGTGTTTTTTTTTGTGTGTTTGCCGTTGAAAGGTTGGCAGGGATGGGGCTGTACGGATGGAGCCACTGCGCAGTCGTACTCTCGGCAGCTGGCTGCAGCTCTGCTCCTCACCTTCAGTAACTTTTTCTTCATCCCTTCCATTGTCGTAGCACTTTACAGAGGCTACCACATTGAGGCCGCCATCTACTTCTTTACCATGTTTTTCTCCACGGTGTGTTTTTATGTTACAGTTCTATCTGTCTGTCTGTCTGTTCTCGTTTAGCATATTGTAGTCACAAGCATGTGTTTTTTGCAGTTTTATCATGCGTGCGACCAGCCCGGTGTGACTGTGATGTGTATCATGGACTACGACACTCTCCAGTTCTGTGATTTCTTGGGTTCTGTTGTGTCTGTGTGGGTGACCATTGTGTGCATGGCACGGCTACAGGATCCTGTAAAATATGTATGTAATGGGCTTTAAATAGCACTTGTTTAACTAGAACTACCTGTTTTTTTAAAGGAAATGCATTGTCACTTTGAAAAAATACAACCCACCAGCCAGTAACATTTTTTTTATTTATTTAAAAGTAGTATGTATAACTTTATAATAATGTTATTATATGTAACAATTAGAAGAATAAGTTGTTAACAGATCAATAATCCTAAAAACTTTTTTTATTTTCGAAAAAAAAAAGTCATATTAATTATTTCACCCTCTTTTAGTCAAGGAGTAATTTTTTTCATGTCAATTCTGGCTTTCTCTTCACCTTTAGGGTGAAATATCAGACTCCAGTAAACGCCCTCAAACTATTAAGTGTTTCTTAGAATGAATGGAATGTGGGCCGTCTATTGTTAATATTGTCCGATTTCAATCAGTTTCTGCAGATTAGTTTCAGTAGATAGTCTTTTTAGACTGGGAACACAGTTTTTGGTTCTGAAACTATTTATATATTACAATGGAAAATATATATATATTTTTAAAAAGATCATGGAAATGTATGTTGTAATGATATGACCCCTTTACATGCATATGCACAATTCTTTAATGAGTATTATTTACTTAAAGTTAAGTTATGTGTTGCATGTCAGTTTTAATAGCTTTTGTTTTTCTTACATTGCAGTTATTATTTATGTTGGGCACTCTCATAATTTCTATGGCGATGCAGTTGGACCGCAGGGGGCTGTGGAACCTTCTAGGACCCGTTCTGTTTGCTTTGGTCATTATGGTCTCTTCCTGGGTGAGCTTGACTTGTCCATTACTCTAAAACATAATGTATTCTTAGATTGTTTTGTTGTTATTGAGTCAGACTAATATTTTTTTTCACAGATTATTTTTATTTTTATTATTATGTAAATATACAACTTTTCAAAGTTTTGGGGTCAGTAAAATAGTTTTAAAGAAATAAGTTTGTTTATTCAGCAGATATGCGTTACATTGATCAAAATTAACAGCAAAGATGTTTGTAATATTACAAAATCAAAAACATTGAATATTTCACAGTATTACAGTTTTTATTGTAGTTTAATCAAATAAATTCTGCCTTGAACTTCTTTCTAAAACTGATGATAGATTAAAAAAAACATGAATAAAAGTTATTATTTTTTATTTTTACATGGAGGAAATTACATTTAACTTAAAATGAATGTTGACAGTACATCTCAATGTAATGATGCAGCTTTGAAATATTTCCCATTCTGTTCACTTTTGTTACCCGACAGGTTTATCGAGGTGTGAAACGGCATCAGTGTTACCCTCCGTTGTGGCGTCGCTGGGTGTTGTTCCTGCTTCCGGGCATCGTATCAGCATTGATTGGAGTGTGCGTGTACGTCTTTGCTCAGACCGACAGCAACTACTACTACACTCATTCCATATGGCATATCATGGTGGCCACGAGCGTGGTCTTCCTCTTACCACCCCGTGAAAAACACGTCCCCCCCTGGGGCTGGACGAACAAAATCTGTAGCTACAGGAGATGTTCAAATGAGAAAGTAGAGCATTACACTGTCAACTAAAAACACTGCTATTGATATTTGCACAGACAGGATTTTTATAATTTTCCAAATGTTATTGGTTAGCTTTAAGAAACACGTCAAGCTTTATCTGAAAGATTCTTGACTGCAGTGACCAGTATGGCTGTTTGCACATTCAGAACTACTTCAA
This sequence comes from Carassius carassius, assembly GCF_963082965.1. NCBI lineage: Eukaryota > Metazoa > Chordata > Actinopteri > Cypriniformes > Cyprinidae > Carassius > Carassius carassius. Next base: position 7,954,405 of record NC_081760.1, read on the forward strand.
GGAATAGTTTACCCAAAAAATATTATTTTACTGTCATTCTTAACCCTTAAACCAAATCAGTGGAACACAATAGGAGATTCTTCCAAGTTCATAGTGACCACATAAGTCAAGGGAAGATTATTAGTGAATATTGACTTATTTTGGTCTGTTTCTTCCTTCAGAAGGCTTGGAATATAGTGCACAAGTCATATACACTACTTATATGGTGCTTTTTGGCAAACAAATACTTCATTTGTATTTCATTTAAAAATACATTTAAGTGCATACAGGTTTGAATGGCTCTAGGGTGAGTAAATAATGCCTTAATTTTTATTTTTGAATGAACTATTCCTTTAAACTGGATAATAGCCAGAATTGTTTTACACTATTATTTACACCACTGTTCGGAATGTACAAGAAAATGCTTCCTTTCTTCCTCCCTAAAAACCTTGGTATTTTTCTTCAGATGTTGCTCTTACTTTTCCAAGGGGAAGAACATTTGAAACATGCTTGAGCCAGTATGTGAAATTGTGCTTGTTTGCAAGTATGAAGTATCCTTAAAAGGTGAAAGATGTGTTTGTTTATAATGGGTGTCTGACATAAGATTACCTGATGTATTTAAGATGAACCTCTGTATTGGTCAATGCTTTACATAGATATGCATACTACTGTACTTTTGAAACCTCAGGCCAATTTAAACTTGAAGAGGCATTTAGGTTTAAATGTATATTGTGACTGTCCTTTAAAACTCAAATGTATGTAAATCAGTTTTGTGTTTCATCTCTTGTTTTTCTCGAGGAGGAAAAGTGTTAAATTAGGGGTTGGAATATAATACAGATATGTTTTACTATGTTTTGTATTCATTTTGTATTGGAATTACAAATGATATTGAAAAATAAATGAGCTAAACTAAGATATATGCTAATAGTTCCATTTGTAAATCTGTGAATCCCAAAACCTTTTATTCTTTCTTATGGGTTTTAGTTTTGATTTAATATGGGTTATCATGACAGTCCTTGTTATTGTTTGTTCATTGATAGGCCTTGTAAATTGCACAAATATACACTTGTGTGGGGGGGGGGGTCGAGAATGAGGCAGTGCAATCAAAGAAAATATGTTTATTGATGAAGGTACATGTTAAAGTTTATTTGTTTTTTATTATTATTGTGCTCTTGATTTCTGCCTCATTTTTTTCTTAAAACGTTCTGTAATTTATATGCCAATAAATGGAGAAATAATTCAATGATTATTTAAAACAGGCTACTTAATTTTTTCTTTTAGGTTACTTTTCACATCAACTTCATTAGAACAAGGTTTAGTATTATAGTTAAACTTTATGTTAAACATTAAAATCTATTTAGCTATGCTGTGCAAAAACATCTTAATCTTAATCTTAAAAATTAAATATTAAAAACAGACATGCAATACCATTCAAAAGTTTGGGGTCAGATTTTTTTATGTGTATTTATTATTATTATTATTATTATTATTATTTTAAATCCGCATATTAGAATGATTCCTGATTAATCATGTGACTCTGGAGACCGGGGTAATGGCTGCTGAAAATTCAGCTTTGTCATCACTGGAACTTTTTGCCTTATTGCTGTTATATACATACATACATACTGTGGCGGGGTGAAGAAGAACACGATGCGAGGATGCAGGTAAGTTCCCCGAAGGATGGATATTATTAATGAGGAGGAGGTGAAAGGGGGTTGGCGTGAGGCGGTTTGGTGCTCAGTGCTCGGCTTTCTCTTCAATTGGTGCGCTGTGCGATGTGGGTCCATGCTCTCCCATGTGCGGTGGGGCTGGCGGTCACACACTGCTCTCTGTAGAAACAATAGAAGATGGGGTTAGCCGAGTCTTGTGGAGACATCTCTCACCTCTGCGTTCGTTTGATGGGTTTATGTAGACAGAGCTTGATGGGGTGCAGTTGTGGCCGCTCAGGCCGTGACGAGCAGGTGCAGGTGTGACTGCTCGGTTTCCAGGGCGACGCTGATGAGAGCTCGGGTCACCCTCCTCACACCCCAAGCGTCGTCCTGTTCCTGTGGAGAAGCGGGGAAAGGACCCTGACAGACCTGCAAAAGGTCTGTCTGCATTCGGGAGAGTCTGTCTGCGTTTGCGTTGGCCATCCCCGCTTGGTGTTGCATGGTGAAGTTGAAGTCCTGGAGCACGAGGAACCACGAGTCACCCTGGCGTTTGTCTCCTTCGCTCAGGCCCACTTGACGGCCAACGCTTCCCTCTCTACTCTGCGGGGGTCAGCTTTCTGCTTATGTAGATCACTGGGTGTTCCTTAACGGGGATAGAAAGGCTCCCAACCCAGTGTCGGATGCGTCCATCTGCAGCAGGAAGGGGCGGTTGAAGTTCGGGCTCCGACGTGAGGGCTGACTTTAAAGTGATGTGACATTCAGCCAAGTATGGTGACCCATACTCAGAATTTGTGCTCTGCATTTAACCCATACAAAGTGCACACACACAGAGCAATGAACACACACACACACACACACACTGTGAACACACACTCGGAGCAGTGGGCAGCCATTTATGCTGCGGCACCCAGGGAGCAGTTAGGGGTTTGATGCCTTGCTCAAGGGCACCTAAGTCGTGGTATTGAAGGTGGAGAGAGAACTGTACATGCACTCCCCCCACCCACAATTCCTGCCGGCCCGGGACTCGAACTCACAACCTTTCGATTGGGAGTCTGACTCTCTAACCATTAGGCCACGACTTCCCTTGCAATTTGTCACAACAAATTCATACCACTTTTCTTGACAAGTGGAACTACTGTATAGGCGTGGCCCAGTCAGTCCAGCTTGTTTTAGACATGATTCCTTGGTCTTCTGGTCGGTTTAGCTCAGTCTCCAGTTTCGGGCGTCTTGAATATGGCACAGGGCATGCCTTGCGAAATTTTGTCTGAACATCCCTCTCAATAGTAAGCCTTGCCTTTATGTGCTTCAATGTTCCAGTGCCATCTTGGAAGACTTGTGCAGATTGCTCTACCACATGCTCTAATTTGTCTTGTACAAAGCACGTGGTTACCTTGGGGGTAACTTGCATGGCTTTTATGGACTGCCAATTGAGCCGAATGCTTCTAAGCCATTCACGTCCAAATAAGGGCACTCCTCCCTTTTTCAGCACATAAAGGTCTAGAGTGTGCTTTTTGGTTTCACATTTTACTCTGATTTTCAGTCTTAAGCATTATTGAGACGGGAGAGACACATATCAACTTGTCTAAATTGAGGGGAAAACATAGTGGAATACAGAAAAACACATATGAGCTTCATCACTGTGTCTGTCACACCGCTCTGTTACCATTTCAGGCTTGAATTTATGGTAAAACTAGGAACATTATTAACTGTCTTTACATTTATTTTAAAAGATGAAGCTATTAATTATGGAAAGGGGAGTTACATTTCCAATGAGTGCATGCGGTGTTCGGCCAATCACAATGCACTGGGCCAGGTTGGCAAATCAGAACAGACTGCGTTTGTCAGAAGAAGGGACTTGAAAACTAACATGTTTAAGAGAGGCGAGGCATAGAGGACATAGAATAATGTACAGTATTTGAAAAATTATGTGTTTTTTGAACATTAAAGCATGTCAGCATATTCTGTTACACCAAATAGACAAAATAATGATCTTTTAAAAAAAGCATCATATAAACCCTTTATTATCAACAAAAGTATCAAATATAATGTCACTAATATATGCATTAACAAGTTTTAAAACACAAAAAATGGAAATACTAAAAAAAAAAGTCATACCAAGTGAACCAAAATTCAACTAAGCAGGCAGTAATACTCGTTGGTATAATACTCAGATCATTGCTTGAAATCAGCCTTATTTTTAACTAGTTGCTTAGTCACAATGTGCAGCTGGTTGAACACCAATGAAAACTTCTTTCAATCTATCAGTCCTTATTTGGAAAAAGGACACCTGATCCTGAACATCCTCATTTGTGATGTTGCATTGTCTTGCATGTGAATTTCAGTGCAGTATTCTTAGCTGATTACTGGTATTTAAAATAAAAATAAAAATAAAAAAACTAACAAAAATGATCACAGTAAAGTGATTCATTGAAGCTGTAGGATTTTGCTTTATAGATGTGGATAGCAAATTATCTGATCGGTTATCATATTTCAGAAAATGGTTTTATGAAATGATAAATCAAACAGTGAGGTCTGTTTACCTCCATTTTACCTGCTGAAAATATAATGTATAAAAAGTCTATGTTCAACCTAATTATATATATATAAATATATAAACTTAAGTATTCTTTTAGTATTTTCTTTTTAATTTTAAAAATTTAAATGTTCAATTCAAATTTTGTTTGGTAATAACCAAAATAGTGTTCACATCTGTCATTCAATTTGTAACCAAAAGCCCATAGAGAAAACTTAAGGCATTAAACATTTATATAACAGTAAACATGATCTCTTTTACATTTTTGATGAGTAAATCTTATCACTCTAACGTTTCTAGTTTTTTGTACTAATAAAATCATTAAGTCTGGGTACATTATATTCATCATGATGCATAGGAGAAGTGTACATTCTTTTAATACAATTATGCTGCAAAAACTGTAAAAGAAACAGAGAAAAGGGAGACTGGAAATATTACACAATTCGTAAAGTTTAACCGTTAAAATTTCATGATGATTTTGCATTCATGCCATTATCTTTATCAGACACACCCAGTGAGTTATATGAGTATGAAACATGTTTGCAAAGTTTTGTTTACTACAGTTTAAGATGGTTTTGGCCACACACTTTTTAAGCAAGTTTTATTATTATTATATTTTCTATATTTTTTTATATACAAGTGGACATGGCAACACAATAGAGTCCACTGCAGACAATAAACACAAACAAAACTGTGTTTATGTGTATATACAGTAATATACAGTTTATTTCTAAATAGAGTAAAGAGAGTAATTGCTCTCTTTATTTAGGAAGAAACTGTCATTGTTCAGCAACAGGTCTCACCCCTCATCGTCACGTATCGACGCTTGGTCATTGCCCCCTTGCATCGACATCTGAGACAGAAGGTACCCCCTTTAATCAAGTGTGTAGTGATAATAATAGAGGTGGGTAAACTGGTAATTCGATTGAATGGGCGTTATCAGTGGTTATCAGCTCATAGATATGGGCCAGAAGTGGCCTGCTGGGCCTACTGGTGGCTCAGAAGAATGTTATCATCCATCGACAAGGTTAATCACTGATACAAATAAAAGAGAAGACTCCAGATCCAATGCCAGAGGAAACTAGCTCACCGGTAACTTAACCGGATATTTTACATACGTGGCAGCATTGCGGTATTTCCCAGTTGTTATCTTCAGGTAAGACTATTTCTTAAATGATAGAACCGAGCATTTAAACTGTGATTAATTAGTCAGTAAGTGAAAACAATACAGAAAATGTGTTTTAAAGTGGTGTGACATGAGTGTTTACATGAGATAATTAGCATGTAATTAGCATGTATTTACGTGCCTGAAGCTAATGGGGAAATGTAGTTTTTTGTGATTTTGTGAAATTTGTGATAAGAAGTATAGGTTGCACTTTATCTAATAACTGCCAAATATTTTGATTTCAGATATGGGAAAAACAGTTAAGAGTGCACGCTTAAGGAGCATTAAGATTAAAGTGGTGAGTAGGTGTATCGCTGGCCCTACAAAGGTTTCTTACCTTAATCAAGGTCTTCCTCAGCCCAACTCCAAACAAACCCACCCTTCGGACCATTCCACCTCTATTCCACCTCTGCTGGCTGAACCTGATGATGTGGCACCGAGCTGTAGTTCATGTTCTGAGACATGCTTAAGATGACATTTGAATGTTTAGCACCAATCAATCACTACCCAGTGTGTTGTCTGCCTGGAACATGCTGATTATAGGTGCATTGAGTGCAGCACTACTGCAGCGTTTTGTGAGGCTTATCTGAAGAGGAGTCACAGAAATTCACTGCACCTTCCTGATAAGTGGAATGTAAGAACAATAGCATGCTGTTATACAGACAGACAGCAAACTCACAGCAATTTCAACAGATTCATTTGATGCTTCAAATTGTTTTAGCGCTATGTAGTATCAACTGTTAATGTCTTGAGTTTGTTGTTGTAAAAACTTTGTTAGAGCTATCTGTCTTTCTTACATAATGACTACTATGAGCCATCCACCCTGGGGTTATTTTTATATTTACCTGAAGGCCATGACACCCATGAAGGTCATTGATCACAGCACAGGTTTGTCATTTTACATTGAAAAATCTTAATGTATTTAATTTTCTTGACAAGTTAAGGAATCCAGTCCTATTAAATGTAGAGTAACATAACATAATTAACGTAACATAATCTTTATGATTATGTTTTTATTTTATTTCCCTCTTTTTATTTGGCAGGACGGCTCTGCACCATCACAGTCAATATGTGGGCATGTGAACCAGAAACCTGTAGTCTGGTAAGTTATGGGCTCTGGCCAGCAACAGCTGACAAGCCCCAGACAGCCTTCTCCATCCCTTCAGAACGTTTTGTTTGTCTGTCACTGGAGTGTCAGGTTTCTGTTAAGGGTTTTTGCAACACACTATAATGGAAAAATAACCTCACACTTGCAGAGGTAAGTCAGTTTGCGGAGGTCAGTTTGAAGTCCTGTCTGTGAAGTGAACATTTCAGCTAAATTCATTAAGACAAATGTAAGAAAATTATACCTTCTTCCTTGATTGTATTACATTATTAATTATCACAACTAAAAGTAAACATTTATGGAACCATCTAGGAATGTACAGTTGCATGCAAAATAATTCTTGATATTTTTCTATAAAATAAACTTCTAAGTGAACCTCCATCACCAGATGTAAGCATGGAGATATGATAGTGACTTTGGATGACAACTTTGGCCTTGTGAGAAAAAGTGTGGTAGAGCTATTACATGGAACCCACATGTTTGGTGATGCAAAAGGATGTAGATGAATAACTGCTATCACATCTTGACAGCTCAAAGTAAGTGAAAGAAGTGAAAGTGGTGACATTTGGCAAGTATGGTAACCCATACTCTAAATTGGTGCTCTGCATTTAACCCACTCAAATAACATAAGCTGCACCAAGGCCCTCTCCTGCTCCAAGCCCTGTCTGAATGGTCAGGGTGAAAGCATTACATTCCACTCACGTAACATACAGTAGGCCTACTTGATGCTGTGAGAGGGCAGGGAGAATAATTATGCACCATAACGCCCGCAGAACAGGAACAGGAGGACAAAATAACTTACTAGACCACAGCAGTGTGAGTAGAGAAAAATATCACATGACACGCAACTGCGCACAGCAAGTGTATACACACACACACACACACACACACCAAAAACACACAATATGAACACATGAAACTAATTGTTTTTTTTATAGCATTTCTATACGAATGATCCATATAAGTGGTTGATCACTGTAACCGTGATCACTATAAGCTGTTTCAATTGTAGTAGGATCATGCTCCGTGTCAGTGTCTGTGATATGCTACTACCTTGCTTTAATCACAGATCAAATACAGCACCAGACGCTCGATGAGTTTGGGCTCACAGACGGGGAAGGAATGGAAAGCTGTGGTCTTTCCTCCAAAGATTTGCCAGAGTCACAAAGGAGATGACCCCATCTCACCGCCTTGACCTGCTGACTGCTGCTCTTTTGCATTATGGATGAAGGAAATAAACTGACCTATATATATATATATATATATATATATATATATATATATATATATATTAAAGCAGTTGTAATGTCTTTTTCTGTTCTCCAGACACTGAGATGGAAAAGGAACTACATCATTAAGCTGATTCAGTTCTACAAGTTCAAGCAAGAGTTCAATGTGTTTATGTAAGACTATGTGGTAATTACAGTGCCCTGCTGATGTGCTTCAACATGGAAGCCTAGGTGTGATTACAGTAACAGTATAGTTTTGAAGGAAACTGTCAAAATGGATATAAATGTAGAGTTGCTATAATGCTGCAGTAATTTAATGTTATGTAATTAGTAATCACCACCAAGGCCTCCCTTATAACATATATAATGCTTGGTCAGGTGTACCACAGTAATGCTTTCTGCTTGGTAGCTACTGAATTTTTGTGCTGTACTTTTTGTAATGTATAGATCTGGGACTCACGAGTCATACATGGAGGGTGAAACAGTACGCAGTAATCTATCTGTAACTGGTCTCTGATCAAGTGTGTAAATAACAGTTAATATTTATTTGCTGACCATTGTAGAACTGAGGACTCTCTGCTGAACATGGAGAAAAAAACACAGCATTGGGAGAAGATGGCAAGAATCTGATTCAGACTTCCAATCTGTCCTTAAAGATGTTGACCGTGAGCTCAGAGGCTATGGAAGCATATGGGTAGCAATATTCAATTTGGAATGTAATATGCAATATGACAATGCAATATGTAAAATGGCAATGCAATTCTGTATTTACATTTACATTTTCCAATACATTTGTGCCACGTTTGGTGCAAAATGAAAATGAAAATTAAATTACATAATTTTAATTTGCCATTTCACACACTAGTTTTAATATGTAAAATGAATACAAATTTTAATGCTTTATAAGTTGCAAAATTAAAATTAAAATGTATTACAGAAATGATTAGATATGTATAACATGTTCAAGCAAAAACTGTGGCAAAATTATCATTCAAATGCTATTTTACTTAATTGCATTAACACTCACAGTCAAGACACTTACGATTGCATTTTCATTCAATGTCCCGCAATGAATGTAGCAAAATTCAATGTGCACATTGAAAATGCATTCCGAGCCGATCACGTCTCCGCCCCCTCACGCCACGTCAATGGCCAGACTTACCTTCCCAAAAAAATCCTATTTAATTTTTTTTTTCAAAAATTTAACTATATTTATTTCCACTTTACTTTTATCCAAAGAGACAGAACTATTTGCACTGTATTTATCAGTGGGACAATATTCACACAATACTACAACCTAGAAATAGCAGCACGAATTATGTGCCCAGCTCTGATTGAAATATTATGCTTATTAACAGTGAGTGGTGGTTTCAGACATTACAGTGCTTCACTCGTATTGACTCTTATTCTGCCTGAAAGAATGAAAAGACCGAGCTGAAGATGGAGCGATTCGACCAATCAGATGAAAGCAGCGTTTCAGCTCCGCCCACAAGTGCGAATTAAATATTGAAGCCATAAACCGAAATGATCAAAACTTACACGGACCAACTGTCTTGTCCATGTTCTCTCGCATGAATCCTCTTCTTGAGTCTTGGGTCTCTTGACCTTCTGCAAGCCCCGCCTTGTTCACGCAGTGATTAACATGGCGCGAGGCGGCGGAGATGTGATCGGCTCGGAATGCATTTTCAATGTGCACATTGAATTTTGCTACATTCATTGCGGGACATTGAATGAAAATGCAATCGTAAGTGTCTTGACTGTGAGTGTTAATGCAATTAAGAAAAATAGCATTTGAATGATAATTTTGCCACAGTTTTTGCTTGAACATGTTATAAATATCTAAAGATTTCTGTAATAAATTTTCATTTTAATTTTGCAACTTATAAAGCGTTAAAATTAGTATTCATTTTACATATTAAAACTAGTGTAATAAATGGCAAATTAAAATTATGTAATTTAATTTTCATTTTCATTTTGCACCAAACATGGCACAAATGTATTGGAAAATGTAAATGTAAATACAGAAATGCATTGCCATTTTACATATTGCATTGTCATTTTGCATATTACATTCCAAATTGAATATTGCTACCCATATGCTTCCATAAGAGGCCAACTGATCTGCAAGGCTAGAACTGAATCAAGGGAGAGAGCAGTCCTCCTTTATCGGAAATTAAAATAGCCAAGTAAAGTACTGTGGATAAGTAGATACAATAAGACATTAAGATCCAACTTTCAATCAAGCGTTTAAATGATTCTGTTCAGTCGCAATGGCTCACTTATTAACAGTGACTTTCTGCCACCTACTGGTGGTTTTAATTTCACATTTAAAGTATCTTATTTTTTAAATCATTTCCAATATCAGATTCAGTATTCAACGTTTTATGTTTGATATATCAAATTATTTATGCATTTGTAACTGCAGGTTACATGCATTCATGTTATGCATTAAACAGTGTGTAAAAAAAAAAATCTAATTATTATAATTCACTGATTAAATGTAAGAATTTGACTCAAAAGATAATGCAGACTTATAGAACAAAAATGGCTTTATAAAAGTAAAATGCCCATAAAAGGTAGAAATCTATTTAAACTTATTGGAAAATATAAATTTCTATCTGACCACCACATGAAGGATATGAAAAACTTTAGGAGCGATGCAGTTATTTTGCAGGGATATTTTGTATGGAATATTATCTGCTGATATTAAAAGTTCACTGTATATCGTAGTAATAAATATCATTTATTACAGCAATGATATTTTGTTTTCTTTTTAATTTAAACACATTAAATATTATATATATGAATGTAATAAAATGTGTATTTCCATTACAGGTTTTGTCTTTAATTTCATATAAGGTGGTATTAAAAAGGTCTTATAAAGTCTTAAATTTAACTTGTTCATGTCTGTAGAAACCCTGAATAAAATGCTGCCTTGGTGAGCTATAAAAGACGTTTGACACACTACATATGTCAAAGTTTAAGGCGTTTCCTTCTTTTAGAGTGAGTAACATTAAAGCTAACAGGTTTTCTATGTTAAAGGTATCTTTTGAATACTTCTACTGACACATTCCTTTACTCAGGATTATTTACCAGACACAGATTAAGGTTAGCCTTTTATGTCAAGTTACCAATAATTTTTGATAAAGACACATTTACTACAGATGAACTCTGTCCCATCATGTCACTTCAGGTATTCACTCAAGCACTTTTCTAATATGATATTAATATATAAATAAACTGCGACAAAAGTACATTTATAGCAGAGAGGAAAAACTTTATATCAAATAAATACATTAAAATATGACAAAAGGCAAGTTACACTTAAAGAAACAAAAGGAAACACATTCAATGAACAGCTGAAAGTGAGTATAAATACATTGTATTTTTGAAATGCAGAAAAAGCTGTATTCCTGTGTGATAGTATACAGAGAAATGTGAACAGAGGAATCAAGCATTCTTGTTACATAATGATCTGTTGTTATATTCTGAAACATCTGTTTTGTAAAGCACAAGAGGAAGCAATGCAGATCCATTTACAACTGTGTTAGGGAACATAAGGTAGCACAACATGCTTAAACCCGGGATGCAGTTTCAGCATTGCTTTTGAAAGAGTTAGAGATCTTTGCCTTCCCATCATCCTCTGCAGCTTGGGTGGCAAGGGCAGGTGAGGGGCTGGAGTGACGCTGGCGACGCATGAAAGGGAACACACTTATAAGAGACGTCTCTTCCTCTAGAGATTAATCAATACGGGTTTTGCCTCTTACCTTTTCTTGGTCTCCTGTGGTACTACGGCTCTGGTTAATAAGCTCTTGTAGAGATCAGATTTGAGATAACGAGGGTATGAATCCTGCAAAAAACACAAATGATGTCTGGCAAGATTATTCAAATCCTTTTAGAATTTCAAATCATGAATGGATGATCCAATCACAAGTGACCCATTTTTACACCTCAGCAATCACTCGTCTAGTCAACTTCTAAAAACAAAACCATTTTCAACATTAATAAGAAATGTTTCTAAACTGCTTTCTGAATGATCATGTGAGAGTAATGGCTGCTGAAAATTCTGCTTTCACAAAAATAAATTACATTAAAATATATTCAAAAAGAAAACAGTTATTTTAAATCGAAATCATATTTCACAAATTGTATTGTTTTGATTATATTCATTAGTCACCAAGGCTACATTCCAAAGGTTTTGAACTGTAGTGTAATATTTATTCAGTGTTGGGAAGGTTACTTTGGAAATGTAATAGGTTACAGATTACAAGTTACCCTGTTTAAAATGTAATAGTAGTGTAACTTTTTCAATTACTTTATTAAAGTAATGTAACTAATTACTTTTGAGTACTTTTTGATTACTTTTCTAAATTGGTGTAAATTAAAGAATAATAAATGAAAGCATATGCATCAACTTAAATACAGTTATCTAATAAGCATGTGACATATTCTGTGTAATAAACTCCTGAAACATTGGTGTTTTTTTAAACTGCTGTCTCTGTATATGATGATAGTTTTCTCAAAATAAGTAAAATGCACATGAAGTGACACAGAGCAGTTCTAGAAATTATGTTTATGTGCTCGTGTACTCCTATATTGAGATGGCAGAGGTTGAAAACACTGCGAGGTTCAGTAGGGTTTTGGTTGCACTTGGTGTGAGTGACCCGGGTTCGAATCCACTGTGAGACACCAATGTGTCCCTGAGCAAGACTCTTAACCCCTAGTTGCTCCAGAGGCGTGCGACCTCTGACATATATAGCAATTGTAAGTCGCTTTGGATAAAAGCGTCAGCTAAATGAATAAATGTAAATGTAAAATGTAGGCCTATGTGTAGAAAATGAAACCATGTCTTTGCCATTAATTTACAGGAGGGGCGGACTGGGAAAAAAATTCTGAAAAATTCAAACTCATACAAACAAATTCAAGGAACAAAACTATTTTTTTGTATGGACCTGACATAAAAAAGGTTTTAATCTTTAATTTGGGGACATGCAAAATAATTAAAAGTTCTCTCCTGAACTGCACCTTCACTTCCATTTTTCTCTTCAGTCTCTTTCTTTTGCCCTGTTATCCATCTCTCTCATGACTTTAATACTCAAGATTGAACAAAACTATACTTTACAATACAATACTCTACAATACTACAATATCTTTATAGAAAAATCCTAATACTGTGCACGAGTCATGTTTTTCCCTTACAAAAATTAACCATGCTTCTATTAGCCTATATAAAAGTAAAATAACCTTGTTTTGTTTTTGTTTTTTTGCAAATGGATTTGTATTTATTTTTAAATAAATACATTTGTAAAATAATTTTACATTTTTGGTTACCACATTTAAACAATAGTAACCAAGTGGATTTATAGTTAAATATTAAAATGTAAATTTTCGTAAGGGTGTCTGTCGTAGCTCCCCCTAAACCTATAAAAAAATCGGAATTTTTTTTCAGATAAATTACTACTGTAACATTACAACTGATAATAATTATGTCCTTTATATAGTATTTTGAGTGATGACTGGTGAGCAACGTGCTGCTGCTAGATTAAATAAATAAAAAAACAAAGACAAAAAATCATCTTTACAGATGAAACTGACCTGAAACCCTGAACAGGAGTTCTGCTTCTCTGCTCCAGCAGTCCCCTCTCTCTCTCTCTCTCTCTCTCTCTCTCTCTCTCTCTCTCTCTCTCTCTCTCTCTCTCTCTCTCTCTCTCTCTAATAACAATGACTAATAACAATTCATGACTTATTAGAGATTTAATTATCAAATGGCGGATTCGCAAATGATCGCTTTAGTACATTCGGCAGGCAATTATACAATAATGAAATTAAATAGTGGGGCAAAATCGGCTGCCATGACACCGGGAATTGTCCCGATTCTCCCGGTGTCCAGTCCGCGCCTGATTTCCACAGACACGCAGAACGTGCAGGAGTCATATATTGCATTTTTGGGGCTTAATATTCGCAGACACTAGTCCATGTCATGTTTTGATTCAAGTGTACTGACCTACTTTTGATTTAGTCATCCAAAATGTGGCATATTCCGTCCGCGTTAGGCATTTAGTTTTTATGACTGGATTCTACGAACCAGACTGTACTTCCGCATCCCGGAAATGATTAGCGCGGTATGTCTCAGAATAGTCAGTGCAATTTGGGAAAGAAATCAGTTAAATCTGTATGTGGATGTGTGTAAATATTCAAATGTAATCCCCTTTGTAATCGTTAAAAATTTCATAAGTAACTGTAATTTAATTACTCATTTTTTCTTAGTAACTGTAACTAATTACAGTTACAATAATTTTGTAATTAAATTACGTAACGCCGTTACATGTAACTAGTTACTCCCCAACACTGTATTTATTTATGCACATTTTGCATTTGATCGAAGAGTTGAAAGATATACCTTTTTCATGAGGAAGTAAATGTGCATTTGAGCATCATCCAAGACAAAAGGATGATGGCGCGTGCATCCTTCCAAGGTCTTTTCCATGGTCTTGCTGTCAATATTGACCCAGCGACTTGCACCAGGAACCAGGAACTGCCTAACATACAAAATCACACAAATAAGAGACAAACTAGAGGTGGTGAAAGACTTTTTCATTCATATCGCACACTGATTAAAAATGACAGAGAGGCCATATAGACAGGAATATATTTTAAAATGTAAATTATTCCTGTGATGGCAAAGCTAATATTTTTTGTAAAAACCTTTTTTTTTTTCAGGAGAAAGTTCAAAAGAACAGCATTTAAAATATCAATATTTTGTAATATTAATAAAGTCTTTAACATTGTAACATGGATATATTATTAAGGTCATACTTGTAAACCTCATCCACTTTCCCTGGAATCTTTGAGGTCTCGCCGTGACGGACGTCCTCACAGGCCTGCCAGAAACACAAGTTCTCCGCTAAAAACAAGAGACAAAACGACCACCAAGAAAAGGGTACGAAAGAGGATGATGAGATGGAAGGGATGAGAAAGAGAATGGGGGAGAGAGAAACATGAAAAGTTTTTATTTTATTTATATAAACAGAGAGTGCAGTAGAATAAAAATGGAATCTATTAAAGCCCCAAGAATACAGATGGGTAAGAGTTTCGGGACACTCTTTAGAAATACCATTTCTAAAAGTAACTTATCATTATCATACTGTAGACACCAAATCATATTTTGTTTAAGTGTCTGATGCGCAGAACTGAATCTAATTCTGCTTTTTGACAAAGTAGTTAAAATATCCATCACCAGTCAAAAAAGATTTAAATTAACTTGTATAGCAAAAGCTGTTTGAAGTATAATTCAAATATAAAATATGTTTTCTGCTCACTGTTCTCTTATCACGTTTCTGTAACTCATCTGACATATACCATTCAAAAGTTAGGTTTCAGTAAGATTTTTTTTTGTTATGCCATCACGGAAATAAATGATAGTTTATACCACTGAATTCTTTCTTCAAATAAGTGAGAAACTCTTTTCTGCCCATTGGGTCACTCAGTAGCTCCATGAAGCTGAAGCTCCAGCGCTCCACAGGAAGTTTAGTCGGCACGGAAACTCTATTTCAGGAAAATACAGAGCAATTACTGAGCTTCAGACAGGACATTAATATACTTTAGGAGTTTAAAATGGCTATACATGTGTGTTCATGTGACTCATGTTTCACAGTCCATGTTCCAAAACATGATAACATCAGTGATCCAGGGGTTGCTGGGAAGACATCCTTGCATTATGGGGTCATGGGATGGTACTGCTCACAGTACTTAACGTAACTGCGAACACACACACACACACACACACACACACACACACACACACACACACACAGTCTGGTTCACTATCCTTGTGGGGACTCCCCATTAGCGTGATGGTTTTCTACTGTACAAACTGTATTTTCTATTGCCCTACACCAACCCTTCACCTAAACCTACCCCTCACAGAAAACTTTGTGCATTATTACAATCCCTTTCAAAAAACTAATTCTGTATTACTTATAAGCAACTGTACCCATGGGGACCTCAGTTTAGGTCCACACGGTGACACAAGTCACCATGAGCTGGTGTGTATTCAGGTTTCAGGTGCCCACCTGTAAAGACAAAAATAGACACACACACACACATACAGTCCTTCCGGTTCACTATCCTATTATTTATTAATCTAAGAACCTTTAACTGAAGTTAGGTGATGCATATATCATTTGCACTCATGTGTGAGTGTACTTTAAAGACACTAGTCTGTTCCACTATTTTTTCTTTTATTCTGCCCTCCCTTTCTCCCGTTCTCCTCTCGTCTGTCCCCTTCCTCCCTTTTTCCTTTGCTTTGCGATACTTTTAACTGACTGACTGAATATTTCATAAGCAGAAGCTGGATACAGATATGAGGGCACGTGCAGGATGGGCACAGATGCTGTCCCTGCTTAAGCATCGTACACTGTCTATAATGCATTTGACATGCTTTGAATTTCTACATCACACAGTAGATACAGTACATGAAAAAATATCTGTTTATTTTATTTACGAACTGACAAAGATTGCAATCCTGACGGCAATACTTTGGTACAACAATGTACTTTAAAGAATACCATGATATAAGTATTGCCAGCATTATTTGCTTGATTTAAAATGATTTACAAATGTTGGTTATGACTTATAACAATTCAAAAATGTATTTTAGTGATCCATTTTGTGCTAGAATATCATGGTTTAAGCAATGCAAGGGTGTTTTTTGTGGTTCAGCACTTACAGGTGGTCTGTTCACTAGCCAGTAAGCTTGCTCCTTACACTCCAGCACTATACAATCTGCTTTCCGACGCTGTTTTGATGCCCTTTAACACAAGAAAATGAACATATAGCAAATGCACAGATGTAAAGTACAACTTCAACCCTCAGAAAATATTTTGTATTGATTTTTTTATTGACAATTAATATTAATTAGTGCATACAAAAAAAAAATAATAATATATATATTTTTTTATTATTTTTTTTTTTTTGTTTGTTTGTTAACTTTTATTTTAGTAACAATTAAAAACGAAAGTTTTACTATTAGTAACTATAATAACCCTAATAAATGTACTTGATTTCAAACGATTGAAATTTTTTTATATAATTATTCAAAAACGTATTTTTGATTTTAGTAATTAGATTTTTACACTTTGCTTTTACAATGCATGCAATAGTGGGCTAAATGTGATAGCCTGAAGGAAGCATTAAGTGTGTGTGTGTGTGTGTGTGCATGTTTAATGATGGAAAAGGAAAGTTACCTGAGCTGCTCTCTTGCCTGCATCACAACAAAGTCCCAGGTGTCGTTGATACGTTTATGTAAAGCATTATAGCATTCCTAACAAAGACAGAGATCGAGAAATGAACAACAGCTCGCTCCACGGGTTCAGGACTACATTATAGAGTCTTGTTTCTCTGTGGTGTGACTGGCTCTCGACCCACATACCTTTTCATACTCAATTAGTTTTCCTTGTTTTCGGATATTCTTCATTGCCAAATAGATTGCTAGAACACATATAAATAAAAGTATACAAATATATTTACCTTCTGAACCTGCTGTGAAATATCTCCTTTTGTAATCTTTGATCCAAATAAATTTTAGTTTGCTACAACATTTGATGAATACATTTTTGTCATGAACCATTTGAAGTTGGGCCTCACCATAGTCCAGTTCTGAAGCCGGCCAGCGTGTTGACATCCAGTAATATGGCATCTGATAAAAACAGAGATTAATTCAGATGTGCTGATTTTGAAATTTAGGAACTACTGATACGGCATGGCATTTTATTTAAATATGGTATATGTGTGAGTAAATTTAAATACCTGGAAGCGATAAGGTGAATTGTCCACATTCAGAATTAGGTTTCTGGGCTCTTTTAAAGGGTAAATGTATCCGTACTTCACAAAGATTTGTCCAATGTGCAATGCCTCTAAATTAAAATGAGGGGGGAAAATCATTTACATGATACATACACATAATAGATACCAACAGAAACATAAATAATTAGATAAAAAAATAAATAATTCGAAATCAAATAAATAATTTTAAAAATAAAACCAGAGATTGCCAGTAAATTTCCTAATAACAAAGAAATGGCAAGTAGCACATCGAATTAAAAATGAATGATTTTTATATTTTCCCCTGAACATACGGTATATATCTTTGTTATATTTACAAATTTTTGTTTAATTTTCTTTGTACTTTATAGACAACAGAAATATTAGCTGGTTCAAGTTGGTCTTTGAATTGCTCTACCAGCTAAAGGCCAGCATACATTTACACACCTGGCAGATATTTTTATCCAGCAGCTTACACTGCATTTAAGGTATACCTAATTTTTATTTCATGCATTATCTGGGATTCAAACCCATGACCTTAGCATTACTATACTGTGCTCTAGTGCTTGAGCTACATGAAAACAGCTATAAACTAACTAGTTATTTTCCTAACACTCAGTTAACAAAGTCAACCAATGCTTTCTGGGAATAACATTATTTGAGAATACATCTCAGTCTAATCATTGCCCACACATGGTGTTCCCTCACAGCAATGCACATATCTGCCAAACTCTCTGGAGTCTTGTTTATTTCAGACACAGCTGTGTGCAGCATTACTTGTTTATTAGGGCTTTCTGAACCACACAGCCTGTTCTCTAAAAGTGTGACATTTGTGCATTTCTTATAAAAAATCTTGCACACAACCTGGCTTACATTACATAAAATCTGACTTTAATTTAAAGCAACTTTAATAAGCAATTTAGCTCCCCAAGGTTGTTTGTGTGTGTGTGTGTGTGTGTGTGTGTCCCAGGAAGGCACATGGAGAATAATGTTGTCTCTAGAGAACACTTTCTACAAGCCACACACAGGTAACTGGAAAACTCAAAGAAATATACCACAGCAGATAGCATGGAAATTATCACACACACACACACACACACACACACACACAAGCTCTCACATGCACCCAGTAAGTCTGAAATAATGTTATAGTTATAAGCCAACTTATAAGCATCTTTTTTTATTATTATTTTGTAAATTAATTTCAAATGCATCACTTTTATGCATACAGTAAAACAATCTTTTGTTAAATTTTCTGAAAAACAGACACGGACACGGTCTGTTGTTCTCTCACAACAGACACGGAAGAGAAGACAATGCTGAATAGAGTCGTAGTTTTTGCTATTTTTGGACCAAAATGTATTTTCGATGGTTCAAAAATTTCTAACTGACCGTCTGATGTCACATGATGACTACTTTGATGATGTTTTTCCTACCTTTCTGGACATGGACAGTATACCATTCACACAGCTTCAATGGAGGGACTGAGAGCTCTCGGACTAAATCTAAAATATCTTAAACTGTGTTCCGAAGATAAACGGAGGTCTTACGGGTTTGGAACAATATGAGGGTGAGTTATTAATAACATAATTTTGATTTTTGGGTGAACTAACCCTTTAATGCAAAAGTCCCTGCCACATTAGTTTAATAATGACCTCTCTGTTCTTTTGACAAATTATAGTTATAAGTTATATTATCTCTCTCTCTCTCTCTCTCTCTCTCTCTCTCTCTCTCTCTCTCACCAAGCTCATTAATATACATGTTTAAACAGCAGGAAGCTTAGACAGAATAAGCATGGTTTTTCAGCAAACTACTGTTGTATAAATCAGTTATATAAATAGGCAGAGTTTATTTCATCACTTTAATATATTTGGAGAAATGTAGCATTTACATCCCTTGCTCGACAGTTGAGCCATGACTGGCCAAGATATGACTTGTTTAGCACTGTTTTTGCTTGTAAACAGTGCTTGAGCTGTGTATGTTTCTCTCCTGATTCAGACGAGAAGACTTTTTCACTGGAAAAAGCATATTATTGATTGAGGACTACTAAGTTAAAAACGTCTTAATTACGGATTCACAAGTCATTTATTGATGGACTGGAGCTGTGTGGATTACTTGTGGACTATTGTGATGTTTTTATCAGCTGTTTGGAATCTAATTCTGACGGCACCCATTCGGTGCAGAGGATCCATTGGTGGGTAAGTGATGTGATGCTAAATTCTCCCAAATCTGTTCTGATGAAGAAACAAATTCATCTACATCTTGGATGACTTGATGGTGAAGAAATTTTCAGCAAATGTTCATTTTTGGGTCAACTGTTCCTTTAAGTGATTTTGACCTGTAATTAGCTTTGATTTGCCAAATAAAGTCATTTGTTCATTCACTCTAGCCCCGTGTCCTCTGAGAGATCAGAGCAGGTGCAAAACATGCACTGTTAGACTAATTAATAGCAAGAAAAATGAGCACAGAGACTGAAAGCACACACAGGAATCTAATTTCACTGTGCAAGCTTCTATTGATTCTCTGTCCTCATGTGCACTCAAGACTTTCCAAGATATGCATGGATACTTAGCTGTTAAATGCTGACTTTTTCCACAGTAATAGGAAAATATTCTAGTCGTGCCTCAACTGTCTCTCTAATCGTGCTATAACATGTCAGGGGCTGGAAAATACACAGAACAGTCATGTCCATTTGGGATTATCAAAAGAGAGTGAGTGAAGCTTCAAGTTTGATGCAGTTAAAGAGAGAAAGAGCAAGAGAGACACTCACCAGTCATTGTGTGTGGTATGACAGTGATAAGAAGACGCTGGTTGTGCAACTTGATGCCCCTATCAGGGTCCTGCATGGATATGATCATGCGCTCCATCTGTATTTGGGCATACATTAAATACTGTATGTACTTTTAAAAATTCCTTTATCACACCACACAATTATTTGCGAACTGAACGAAAGCTAAAATAAGCTTAAAATTGTAAAAAAGTGTAAAGAAAAACAACATAGAACTCTACACATTCCCTTAATAGAAAATAAAAGTATAATAAATTCAAAATAAACAGATAAAAAAACTTCAGGATGCACCTTTAAATAAATACTAACTTTATTATTTCAGTAAAATATTATAACATTTAATTATACATTTTTATTATGCAAAATTTTACAACTGAATAAGTTGTTTTACAACATTTTCATTAATCAGAGGAAAAGCTCCTGTAGTCTTGCAGGCAACTGCAACATTTTATGAAGCTCTGGCTCGTTTACAGCAGATGTATGACTGTAAGAGTTCAATAAATAAACATAGGGTCTCACCTTAGTCAGACAGGGCATTTGCTGTCGCTGCACTCCATCCTGACTGAGTGTGTTGATGGTCATGTTGAAGGCTGCTCTGGATGTGAAGCTGAAGAGAGCTGGAAGATGCTTAAACTGATGCTGGAGAGTCTGCTGCTGTCCCGTCAGAGAGGCGACGGGGTGGCGCTACATTCGACTACAACATTACTGCCATAATCAGGTATGAAGTAGCGCCTCCTGGTGGTGTTTGATTCAAATTGATACTTGTACAAAATCAAACAAGTAGTGGATACTTCAGCTCCACACAATAACATAAACATTTTTATTTATTAATTTATTTTTTGTAACATAAACGTAAAAGGGAAAGTGATTATTTTAGGTGCTGTAAGTGAGTGGTCAGAATATATTATAAAATAAGTACTTTCTTTCTTTTTCAACAAAAGGTAAATTAATTGTCCACCTCTGGTTATTCTAGTGAGACCAAAACTATTTAAAAGTATATATATATATATATATATATATATATGAGTGTGTGTGTGTGTGTGTGTGTGTATATATATATATATATATATATCTATATATATATATAAGTGTCACACACCTGGACTCATTTTGTGTGTTTTTGCCCCTGTGACCCAGTTTCTGTCTTCCGTGTCTGGTTTGATTAGTTTCCAGGTGTGTCTCTTAATTTCCCCATGTGTTCCATGTCCCTGTTAATTTAGTCATGCCATCCACCTGTGTTTCCCCAATTATCCCTTCTACTTAAGCCTTGTCCTTTCAGTTCTGTTTTGTCGGGTCAACTCGTCTAAATGTCAACTTGTCACCTGTTACTTGCCACTTGCCTCTTGCCACCTGTTATTTTGCTACTTACCATGCCTATGTTTGAGTTAATAAATCCTTGTTTCGTTTATCCCTCGGCTTCGTGTTCCTTCCAGCAGTGTAAGCCGTGACAGAAGACCCGACCTAAAAAGTTATAAACTGCGTGTTTTCCCTCCGTTTTGTTTTCCGTTTTTTCACTGTCTTTTTCTTTCCGTAGTGTGTCATGGATCCCCTCTATTGCCCCGAATACCTCCTCCTCCTGCTGGAGCAGGAGGGACTGTCTCTCGAGGACCATACCAGACGGTTTCTCTGGATAGCTAATGCCACCAGCTACCCGGACCACGCGCTCTGCACCTTTTATCACGCCAGCCTGAACTCCAGGTGCAGAGCGTTGTCGCCCGAAGATGGTCCTCGGGAGGATTTCGCCGCCTTTATAGAGTGGAATCTGGTGAGAAATGGGTCACCTCTTACGGTCGGCCCAATGGAGGATCTCGCCAGGTCCACTCTGGACCCAGAGCCCAGCCTACAATCTCCCCACGGTACGAGGCATAAGCCCGAGCCCACCGATGACGGAGAGCCAGAGAGCAATCCGTCAGACCAGGTGCGAGAGCCGGCGACACTGCCCACCACGAGGGAGCATAATGTGGAGCACCAAATGGGTCAAAATGAGGGGGTTTCCAATGCACCTATGCCAGATCCTCTGTTAAGCCCAGGAAGGGCTCCTGATTCCCCGTTAAGCCCAGGACGGGCTCCTGATCCTCCTTTAAGCCCAGGACGGGCTCCTGATCCTCCGTTAAGCCCAGGACGGGCTCCTGTTCCCCCGTTAAGCCCAGGACGGGCTCCTGTTCCCCCGTTAAGCCCAGGACGGGCTCCTGTTCCCCCGTTAAGCCCAGGACGGGCTCCTGTTCCCCCGTTAAGCCCAGGACGGGCTCCTGTTCCCCCGTTAAGCCCAGGACGGGCTCCTGTTCCCCCGTTAAGCCCAGGACGGGCTCCTGTTCCCCCGTTAAGCCCAGGACGGGCTCCTGACCCCCCGTTAAGCCGAGGACGGGCTCCTGACCCCCCGTTAAGCCGAGGACGGGCTCCTGACCCCCCGTTAAGCCGAGGACGGGCTCCTGACCCCCCGTTAAGCCGAGGACGGGCTCCTGACCCCCCGTTAAGCCCAGGAAGGGCTCCAGCCCCAGAGCTTACTCCAATCCCTGCTCCTCCAAAATTCCCACCCTCCCACCCACTCCTGCCTCCTCCTCTGCTGTCGTCTGGCAGCCCCTCTGCTCGCCCTCAGCCTACCATCATTGTGGTGCGAGCTCAGCGGGACCGCCATCCTCCAGCGACGCCTTGGTCGGGGTCTCCCTCACCTCCGCCTCCAGCCTCTGAGGCCTGGACTCCGCCTCGGCCCGTTGACCCGTCGGCTCCACCATGGCTCCTAGCTCCTTCCTCTCCGCCGTGGCCCGGCAGTCCGCAGGCTCTGCCTGGCTCCCTCGTCCCTCCGGCTCCGCCTTGGTCTGGCGTCGTCCATCCTATGTCTCGGGACTCCACTCCTCCGGCTTCGCCTCGTCCCTCCGGCTCCGTCAGGCTCCTTCATCCCCTCGGCTACACCTCAGTCCTCGGTCACTCTGGCCTCACCGCGGCCTTCCGGATCCACATCGCCGCGTCAGTCACCAGAGCCATCAGTTCCGCCTAGGACCTCCGGCTCCTCCCCGTCACCCTGGCTCTCCGTCTCCGCCTCGGGCTCCTCCTCCACTTGCTCCGTTGCCGTGGGTCGAGTCCCTGGAGTCGGTGACCATTCCTCCTCCATGGCTCCTTCCTCCGTCGGCCCCACCTTGGGCCGTTATGGCTGTGGCCTGGGTCCTGCTGGGTACCTCCTGCTTCAGATCCTTCCCGTCTCCTCCCTGGCTCCTCCCTCCGTCATCTCCTCCCTGGCTCCTTCCTCTGTGGTCCCTGTCTGCTGGCCTCCCTTTGTTGTTTCTACGGTGCGAGGACGCACCTACCGGGAGGGGGGAGTACTGTCACACACCTGGACTCATTTTGTGTGTTTTTGCCCCTGTGACCCAGTTTCTGTCTTCCGTGTCTGGTTTGATTAGTTTCCAGGTGTGTCTCTTCATTTCCCCATGTGTTCCATGTCCCTGTTAATTTAGTCATGCCATCCACCTGTGTTTCCCCAATTATCCCTTCTACTTAAGCCTTGTCCTTTCAGTTCTGTTTTGTCGGGTCAACTCGTCTAAATGTCTACTTGTCTACTTGTCTACTTGTCACCTGTTACTTGCCACTTGCCTCTTGCCACCTGTTATTTTGCTACTTACCATGCCTATGTTTGAGTTAATAAATCCTTGTTTCGTTTATCCCTCGGCTTCGTGTTCCTTCCAGCAGCGTAAGCCGTGACAATAAGTGTGTGTGTGTGTGTGTGTATATATATATATATATATAGAGAGAGAGAGTTTATAACAAAAATGTTTTCATGTTTATAACCATTTAACAAACGTACAATTTACTCAAGACATTTAGCTAAATTAATTCCCCGTCTTTAACAGAGCATAGCCTTTCGCCATAATTCCATACATTTTAAAATTATTTGATATTATTCACATTTTTATAAAATCAAAAATAACTCTTTTATTAGACTCTTAAAATCTTGTAGCTACTACTTCACCTTGTATTCGCCCCATTGTTGTCAAATAAACAGTCATTTTCGCAAATGGGAATTAAAAAAAATAGTTCAAAATATAGTATTTCAGTTATACTAAATGAACAGGATGTAACTACAGTTATTTGAGCCGTTTGACTTTCTGTTCAAGTATATCTGGGCTTCAGGATATGAATTTGGACGAAAAATGTCTGAATGCTACTACATTGGTTATATGGCAAAATATCCAAGCAAGTGGCTTCTGAAAACAAATGATTCTTCTAACGCTATTCTATTTTTATTCATTTTGTTTATCTACAGTACGCAGGAGGCGCTGATCAGCCGCGCTTTTCTTTATTCAACCTCTACAGTGTCCTTTACGGAATTCTGTGTTTTTTGTAATGAACAAGTTTCACATTGCCAATTAATATTATAGGATTTAGATAGTAGTGTTTATTTGTTTGTATTTTCCTCCCTAATAATGTAAAGTAGATTCCTTGAGATATAATCCATGCGGCTACTCCGATACAGTAGGTGGCGGTATGCACCTGATAAATCGTGGTTGCAATCCGCCATAAACATAATAATAACGAGAAGAAGAACATTGTCAATTATGGGAAATACATTTGCAGATTGAGAGAAGCTAATGTAACGACTCTAAATATTAACCCAGGTAATGGTGTTGTATGAATAAGTTATGTAGTGTGAACTAAGGAAGCATTTCTCAAATTAATGAACCGGTGATGCAGCAATCGTGCTGTGTAAACCGCGTCGCTTCAGTTTAGACAATGTGTGTCACCATAGAGAATAATCGCTTTTTGTAGCTTTTTTGTGTGTACTGATTTACAGTTTTTGATTAACCCATTAATAATTCAGTAAGAGGTATTTTAATACGTTCCAATTAGTTTTTTACAGACACATTATATTCAGAGCCTCTCTTTTCACGTTTTGTTTGTTTTGTTGTTTGGAAATTACACGCCTCACAACAAAATAGTGCGGTACCAGTACAGTTATAGTATCAGACTGTACTCTAAACCCTAGGAAAGGAAAATATAACATGGTATACTCTAGAATTGTCTAAAAAACATGTCATGGGTTGGCTACTGCTTGTATTTAATTTTGTAGTTTCTTTTCCCCAGCAGAGATGAGTGATATTCGGCATGCAATGCTGCGGCGTGACCCGCTGAGCGCGGCTAAAGAGGTTCTGTATCATCTGGACATCTCACTGGGCAGCGCTCTGCAGAGCTCCACTGGCCCCACGCCTGGACTAGAGAAGAGCACGGTGGAGCTGGTGGAGGAGTTCATCTTTCATGTCCCTAAAGACAGGAACATCCAGCCTAAGGTGAGGCACAGCACAGGAGTATAAATTCTGCGTTGGTTTTAAGGAAAAAACTATGTAAACATGTAATACCATAGTCTATGGTGTTGTTTAAAATAGATTCCTTAAATTAACAACGTTCATAAACCACTGATGTTATACAGAAAAGCAAGCATGGGCTGCTGCATGCATGGTAGAAAGCTCAGTTCACCACGATCTCACAAAGCTCTGTTATAACACAATTAATATAAGCACAATGAATCTTTCATAATGTCCACACTTTGTGTGTTACAATGAGATGATCCGTGAGCATACAAATATCAGAAAGGAGTGAACAATGTATAGTGAGCAAATTCAGATGCTGACATGCCAACACTGTGCGTCAGAGAGCTGGAGCTGTCACAGAAACATCTTCATCACATATGAACATTTATATTGCATATTAAACTCTCATTCACCCTCGCTTGCTCACGCTATCTCATCCAGCTTGTCAGTCCTCTCCACATTGGATTATAGGAACTAGTGCTTCAGTGAATGTACATGGGTTGTACACTCAAAATCAGAGGATTGTGTAGTTATTTTTAAAGCTTTCAATGTACCGTCATTAAAAAAGAACATAATGTTTATTAGTTCTAACAAATAAGTTTAAAGCTAACCAAAATGAAAAAAAATATTTTCTCCATGAAAGAGACTAGGTGTTCTTTCAAAACAAAAGGAAATATATATTGTATCGGCATCAGCTACTGGCCGAATGATTCAAAAAAATATAGGCAAAAATCTAATATTTTGCATCCCTGCTTTGAAGTCTCTTATGCTCACTAAGGCTGCATTTATTTGATCACAAATGGAGCAAAAACAGTAATACTGTGAAATATCATTCCAATTTAAAGTGTTTTTTTTTGTAATAGATATTAAAATGTAATTTATAGGAATAATTCTCATATGCTTGTGTGCTGCTTTTGTGGAAACTGTGATATATCTTTCTAATATCAAATTTTTTCATTGATTGGAAAGTTAAAAAAGAACAGCATTTATTTTAAATAGTTTTTTTTATTTTATAAAAATGATTTCACTCTCAATTTTGATTAATTTAATATATCCTTGTTGAATAAAAGTCTTTCTGTAAAATCAAGTGAATGGTGTTTTGTCTTTGACTCAGAGGATGAGCTGCATTCAAGAACTGCAACTGCTGGAGATCATGTGCAGTTATTTCCAGGAGCAGAGCAAAGATGCAGTCCGACAGATCATCTTCTCCGCCCTCTTCAGTCTCCAAGGCAACAAGGCTGATGAGAGCCGCATGGCCATGCTTGGGAAGCTAGTTTCTATGGCGATAGCCATGTGTCGGGTGCCCATTCTAGAGTGTGCAGCCACCTGGCTACAGGTGTGTGATGTATGTGTGTGTGTGTGCCTTGAGTTCAATGTTTTGAGGTTAATTCATGGTTTCTCTGAAGCATGGTAACTCAGTTTAATAGATAACTGGTTCAGAATGCTTATTGTGAGTTTCACAAAAAAACTAAACAATAAATGAGTATTAAAGGTTTATTATTTTGTACTATTATAGCTTTATTAATAATAACTTTATTAATAGTAAATAGCTTTATTTTAAAATGTTCAGATTTTATTTTAGTTATGTCTTAGTAATTCTGTGCTCTTTAAAATATTTCTGTTAAGCTTTTATTTACTTTGGTTTCAGTTTGTTGTAGTGATTTTAGCACTTCCACTTGAACTTTTTTTTTCTTTTTAACCAAGGTAACATTTCTAATTTGTAAGTTTTCATCTTATATTTTTCAGATTCCTTTCAGTTTAATTGTTGTAGTTTTAACTAGGGCTGCACGATATTGGGAAAAAATGACATTGCGATATTTTTTTTCTGCGATATATATTGCGATATGACATCTAATCTTTCTTACAAACAAAAATAGGGTGAGCACACTTACATTCTCATTTTAAATGATTTAAACATAGACACCATCGTGTCAATTGATTAATATGCGCGAGGGAGAGAGAGCAAGACAGCGCTCGTGTTGTTTGAAGATGGTGAGAGTGCGGCCGGGGCTCGCTTGCTCTCTCTCCCTATGTCTCTATCTCTCTCATGCGCGCTCGCTCTCGCTCTCTCTTGCGCACGCTCTCTCTCTCTCTAGCTCTCTTTCGCTCTCTCTCTCTTTCGCTCTGTCTCTCGCGCTCTCCGCGCATCACATTCTGGCCCGTACAGTTAATGAATAACGGATCAACTACGACAGCCTACATCGCACATCCTGCGATGTGACTATCGTGGATTCGTACATCGCGATATCGATGCTTAAACGACACATCGTGCAGCCCTAGTTTTAACGCTTTTTAATAGTTGCAGTTTTAATTACCAATAACAACACTTTTCAAGAACATGTCAACCCCCATACATTTTCATTACAGTAATGCAAGTGATTCTTAATGCTTTAAAATAAAAGGCTTTAAAGGTACAGGTTGTAGGACCTGCCACTACAGGGCGCACTATCAAAACAATAACAATCGCGTGGTTTGATGACGCTAAGAAGGAGCATGGAATGATGGGATTTGTTGTCTTCTACCCAACCGCTGACAGCCATCAAATCAGACGGAAACATAAATCATGGATTTAACGCGAGTTCAACGATTTGCGCGTGTAGATTACATACAAAGTCAAAACCTAGTAATTTTTGGATATTTTACTGCAAATATCTTACAAATTGTACCTTTAAATAGTATATTGTATTTTTATGTCATGGTAGTATTTGTTATACTGTTGTTAATATATGCTTTTTATGCAAATTGTTAGTTTTAAATGAAAAAAAAAAAAGATCTGACAGCTTTTGAAACATTTCTGATGTTTTTTGTGTAGCGCACACACTCTGCGTGGTGTGTGCGTTTGGCTCAGGTGCTGATGGATGATTACTGCACACTGGTGCCGTGTGCCATCTCTACCCTGCAGAACATCTGTTCAGCCAGTCCTCGCTTCTGCTGTCAGCTCATCACGGCAGTAACAGCTCTCTATGACTTCTCCTCGGGTACCAGTTTTCTTAAAAACTTAAAAAAACTAAAACATTATCAGTCTACTTTATTAATAATGTAATGAATATTATGAAGTATTGAATGTATAAAATGTTATTATAATCTTAAATTATGTTTTAATATAAGTTCCTTAGAAATATAAAATATTGAAATATTTTATATAATGTGTAAAGTGAAAAAGTATTGTACAGTATTGTAAGTTAAAATATATTTGATATTGTCACTTGTAGATGAGTTAACTCCGCCCCCTGCACTCTTGGAGATGCTGGTTGGTTGGATCACAGAAGATCCCAGACTGCTGCTCCTCACCTTTATCAACACACCCCTCAATTCCAGTTTGCCCTTAGGTTGTCTTGAGATCACGCCTCTTTTAGGTCTGCTCCGGTGGTGTGTGAAAGCTCCGTTAGCCTATCAGAGAGGCCTTAAGTTGGCTTTGACCAATGGCCATGGAGAAAGTGAAAAAGGGACAGCGTATGAAGAGCTGTACTCTAAACTGCACCTGAGTGTTCTTCAAGTCTTTCTTATGATGCAGGTGTTGTATTTTTTTGCAACTTTAAAAGGCTTTAAGGAGTCCTTTCAGTATTAGAATATATAATGTGTTTTCATTTTAACTCCTGCAGGTCCACCTGACAGAAAAGAGTTTGATTGGTCGGCTAGCTGTGCTACCTGTGGAGTCTGTTGTGGCGCTGATAGAGGAAGTCAGCCGTCTGTGTGAGAAGCTCACACCCCTCCCTGCTGCCAATCATATCCAGCTGGCACTGGATAGGCTGGCCCAAGCTCTTCAGGTCGCCATGGCAACAGGAGCACTTCTATTTGCCAGAGGTAAGAGATGTTTACTTCATAATAGCCTGTTGATACACCGGGCAACTCTTTGGGCAATGTTTGGGCAAACAATGCTCAAAAAAAGTTTCTCCGTGTATCATTTGAATTTTGATCTGATAAGAGCAGCATTTCAGTGATGTCATTTCCTGTCATGTCCTTTTATTCCTCAGAGGACCTACGGACTTTGTGCTCCAGACTTCCCCACAACAAGTAAGTCCTTGATCACATGGAAGTTGAAACCTGATCATGCAGATTTGAATATACTAAAATGATATTCAATGATTTGTGGCTATTTTAAGATTAGCACAAGCCCCTATACATTGCTGAATAATGATGAATGAAGTATTTTATGCTGGTCTAATTATATTACGTTTTATTACATGTGATACAGTAGATGATATATATCTGTAAATCATGATATATACAGGACACCTTCTCTCTAGATATCAACCTCTACATCAACCATTCAGAAACCTGAATCGGTTTAGTGAGCATTGAGTAGTAACAGTTTGCTTTGTGTTGCAGTCTGTTACAGCTTGTGATGTCTGGTCCAGTAGTGCAGCCTCCACCTCACAGCGCACCCTTCCAGCCCAACATGTACCCACACATCCACCCGGGTCGACCCTCTGTGCTTTCTCCTCTCAGTCCACACCAGTCCGTCCTCCCCTCCCCCCACAGCCCACATCCTGTACTGTCACCGCACCCCACACACCCAGCGCTGTCCCCACACCGCCCGCTAACGGCCCACACCACACACCCTTCTCTCTCTCCACATGCCTTCCATCCTGGTGCCATTGGCTTTCCATACCGGCCCATTCATTAACCAGAAAAACAGGACTTTTGGACTACTCTGCTTCCTCTTGGGATGACAACATACAGTTTTTGTTATATTTCACATTAGAGCATCTTCAAAACTTTTGGTTTGAACTTGTAGTCACATGTTTGGCTTGGTCAAGTTATATGGTCTTGTGTATCATACATTGGGACATGCAATGTTTTATTTTAGGTTTGATAAGGACTTTAAAAAGCGCTTGTACAGATTGATGCAGTTATATCTTTTAAACATTAATATTGTACAAACCATGAAATATATTTTTTGGAAAAGTGACATTTGTGGTTATTAATGGACAGTTAATTGGCAAATCAGTTTTTATACTTAAAATTCGCAAAATACTTAAAATATTAATTTTTGGTTTCAAAAAGCAATTAGTAACAAACAAGCAGGAAAATATCAGTTTAGTAAATACTTTTATTCTTTAATCTAAAATGTGCATGTGAGTAGGCTATGAAAATTTAGAATTGTGATTTTATTTTTTCTAATGTGTTGCTAAATAAAAATAAGTACCATTTTATTATGTTTTACACCTTATAGATGTGAAATATACATCATGTCCTAAACTGGCACAGCGCACCAATATCATATTCAATCAGAATAAA
Organism: Carassius carassius; assembly: GCF_963082965.1. NCBI lineage: Eukaryota > Metazoa > Chordata > Actinopteri > Cypriniformes > Cyprinidae > Carassius > Carassius carassius. The sequence goes on from NC_081760.1 coordinate 7,985,213, forward strand.
TTTCCTGTTTATTATACTGTTAGTATTCACTTATTTTACTTAAGCAAGCAGATTAACAACACTTTCAACCAAGAACTATTGGTTTTGTTCTCAGGGAATAAATTAACACGTCAGTTTAATTTGAGCAAAAATGGATCAATTCTAAGTTAATAAAGCCCTTTGTCATTTTCAAATGAGACCTAAATTGTTGCACCTTCACTGTTAATTTTAGTTAAGAAGTTAGTCTAGCCCACGCCTATCTTTAATAATCACTTTTGCGCTTATTAAAAAACATTAATCCTTAACACATGTACAGTAACATTTTATGAAACCCATCCTGTTTTAACTGATTGATCTGTCTTTTCATTTGGACCAAAGTGTTAAAAAAAAAAAAAAATAAATGTTTAGAGTGCATATTATTCAGTACTGACATGACTTCAGACATGATCACTGCACCAGTCAGTTCTTTAAACCTGTAGATAATTGGAATACATATAAAATGAACATGTATGGACGCATTGTATGTACAAGTTAATCCAGTACCCTGTCATGAGGTACAATCACTGAAATATATAAAAACACTAATGGCTTAGACATGTCAGGTGAGACTCTTATTCATAATTTCACAGTTCATGGACGTTGTAGTCTTCTACTGTACTTTATTCTGGACGGCATTGAAGAAGAGCTCCTTGCAGATCCTCTGTGTGTCCTCAGGTGACCTGACTTCGTGACCAATTGTTCTGGGGTCTACAAAGATTTCATAATCATTTCCACCATGTTTGGAAAAACAAATTTAAGCAAATCTGGGAATTTTATGCAATAGCATGTGTGCATACATGCATGAATACAACTGTTAGGCAAGATAGCATCACAGTTTTTGTGCTCACAGGCATAGTTTTGTCTCCAAAGAAATGGATGCACTGGTATAAGTCTTTCTCTACAATTCCCAGACAGTAGCGCTTATCCCAGCCTTCTGGAAACACATCAAAGCTGATCTGCCCACCTGTAGAAAACACGTACATATGAATACATTATGTATATATTATTGACTAGACAACCACATTTACTGTACATAAAAGTTACGAACCAATGGAGAAAGAAAGTCCTTTCCCAGCAAACTCTTCTTTTAAAATGGAGACAAACTTCTCTCTAATTTTCTCCTTCTGCATAATAATAACATTAAAAAAAGTCGACATCCTTTGAAAAGACAATGGCATGTGTTGATGAATACATCAAAAAATACCTTATCAAGTTCAAAAAATTCTATTCTTTCCTCTTGGCTGCAGCTTCGACCAATTGGAGAGACATTCAGCATTCCATTACGGAATTCAATAAATGTGCCTCTGAGATGAAGTAAAAATACCTTAAGTATGGTAGCAAAACAAGATGTGTATAAAAAAAGTGTATATATTTGAAATTATATCATTGTGTTAGCCTAATTCCCCTGGAACATGATTGATCTGGTTTTAGCCATGATTGGGTTTTGTTACGCAGACCTGGCAACCCTGTTCTAATATGTTGATTTAATGCTCAAGAAACATTTCTTATTATTATCAATGTTGAAAACTGTTGTGCTGCTTGATATTTTTATGGAAACCATAATATTTCTAAAAAACGAAATGAAAAAAGAAAGAAAATGAACAGATCTGATGAGCAGACATTTATTTGTAAAGAGAAATCTTTTGTGAAATTATATAACTACTGTAACTTTTGATCAATTTAATGTGCTAATTGCTATATAAATGTATTAATTTCCTTAAAAATAAATAAACTTTTTGAATTCTTTACTGGTGTAAAATTATTTTTTCTAAGATACTTAAAATAAAATGTAATATTAACAATCAATATTTACAAACTTTAAAGCAATGCAGTAAAAAAATATTTTTTCCCATGCAACAAAAGACGTCAGGTTGTGATAACTTCACCTTTTTTTGGGCAGTTTTATCTTTGAAAGGTAATTGAGGCAGAAATTGATGAAATCCTGTAAAACCTCCTCTCCCATGTATGCCTGAATATTCTGATTTCAAAACAGAAATTAGAAAAAGAAAGAAATCCAAATAGAAAAGCAACTTACATAATTTGCTGGACAGGTTTTTGAGCATATTTATTCAAATTAAAATTACCTGTACAGAGTGCAGTTGCCCAAATCTGTATGCTACCAAACCGTTCTCAGCAAATACATAATCCACTCTATCCATCACTGTAAAGGATAGGAATCATTGTAAGTACTCATGAACACTATTAATATACTGAATGTTTTGTGCCTATATTTTTATATGTATTTAAATCTTTTTTTAGAATGTACATACCATCATCACCCAACTGCTCTTTAATTTTGTCCAAGTCTGATCCTCCGACCACCCCGACTCTCACTCGCCGTCTCAGTTCACTCAAGAACTGATGCATGTCTGGAGTTGCTTTCTAAAGACAAAAACATACACGGGGGTAATTACTTCATCACAAGCTCAAAATTATAAAATGTCAGTTGTTTTTGCATATCACCTTTTCCAATATGTGCTGTTTCATGAATTGCTTTGTGCTTCATAATTATTTTACTAGTCAAATTTAGCTGAACATCCATTAAACACTCTGTATGTTGCGCAATTGTTTTGGTTTACTTTACATAGTATTTCCTATGTCCAAAAATATTAAAGAAGTATAATTTATAAAGCAATATTAAAACTTTTTTTTCTCAAATCAGTAAAATAAAATAAATAGTAAACAGTAAAATAAACATATTGTGTCAACTTAAAAGTGTAACAACATCCCCTTCTATAGGGCTATAAGAGTTATAATATTTTATATATAAGTGTTATAATATTTTTCTTTAATATTTTTGGACATAGGAAATAAACCAAAACAATTGCACAACATATCTATATTTTAAAATGTATATATATATATATATATATATATATATATATATATATATATATATATATATATTGTTTTGGAAATAATTCCAAATAATTGGAAAAACTGCATATGTGAGGTAGTCTTTATTTTAAAAGTGTGTAAAATTCACATTTTATAATGAATATACATGTTTTAGGTATACCAAGCAATATTTTATCAGGCAGAAATCGTCTGTAAAAGTATTTAAAATGTAAGTTGTCATTCTTATCCAGTAAATCAAGAAAAAAACAGAAAAGTCATGGGGTCTTTGAATATTGTTGTGGACATTGTAAAACGTGTTATTTCCCAGCATGTGATTGAAAGGTCAGTTCATAACTATGTCTAAATCCCAATGTTTATATATAAAATCTATCTTCACCTCACAAGCAGACTAAAAATAGTTCATGGAGAATGAAAGTTATCTTTAATAAGACAGCCATGTCATTAAGGATGCGCTAAGAAAGAAGATTATTCACGACAAACCTGCATTCACAATACATATTTTAAATGCAGTTGTCAATTCACAGTAAATTATTATAAATCCCTTATAATTACCGCGAGGGGTCACATCTCATACTGTAAATTAACACAACTAACGTTAGCTAACGCCTTCTGTTTGCTTTATATTTCACTCACCTGGCGAGCTGCTGTTAAAGTCCCGTCCACATCAAACAGGCACAGTGTTGTCGGGTCCAAGCTTGAACCGGCCATTGTAAAATTGGCAAACTTTGTAAATCAGTTTACGATCCGTATGAAGTTTTGTAAAGACTCAGACTCAATCCTTAAGAATATGTTTCCGTTCATTCATTTAGCACAGCGCAACGTCACATTTTCCGTGTTGTGTCGTCAGAGTGAACGACATCCGCGTGCAACCGGGAAAAAACAACAACACAATGAATGTTTTTTTTTTAATTTTTTTTTTTATTTATGGTTGTTATTGTCCTCTGGCATGTTTTTCATATTGTTGTTCATATTTTTTCCTTCTCATTGTAATGTTTCTTGTTGTATTGTTTTGATGTATGGCATAATAAAAAAAAAAAAAAAAAAAAAAAAAAAAACACAATGAATGTATTCCGCCCGCCCACACAGGGGGCGCTGTTGTGATGTTGAGCGAGCCACCTCTAATTTCCTCACGCAGACGAAGTAGCGGCATCTCAACCAACGAAAACAAAACTGCTGCAAGTTCAACGTAGAGCAAGCGCCAAGAGAGAGGGCTGTGAATCGTGAGGTACGTACTTTCTATCTCATATAATTATTAATTCGAAATAAAGACACGTATGTTAGTGCGTTTTAGTTTGTGAATAATTTTTTTATTGCAGAATATTAGCGAGGTAAAGTTAGCTGAACGTTTGCTAATTAAACACACTGAACTTTTAGCTTGTGTGATTCAACTTCAAAAGCGGATCTCTTGATGTTTATATCATGATTAAGTTTTAATGAGTTCTTCAGTCGGAAAAGTTAATACCTTGGGTTGGAGTCGGTGATTTGATATGATGGCATAGATGCTTTTTACTTAAATTTTAACAAGATTATTGAGATTCCTCTGTTCAACAATGGGAACATACTAGAGAAGGCTATATTTACGTTATTTTAAATGAGGTATTATTTGAAAATATATATTTTTTAATATTATATTTTAAGAAAGTTGATAATTCAAATACACCTTATTCTTCACCATAAACATTCAGGTGTATATAATTTTCAGTATTTATTTGTTAATAGCATCCTAAAGAGGTACACAGTGCATCCTTACAATGTATTAGTATTATTTAATTTTTGGTAGATTTCTTGAGGTAATGGAAGAAGTTTATGAATTGGTTTTTACACTTATACAATTAAGTTTTTCCTAACTCCGCAGAGGAGGTTGTCAAGACATCGTCAATATGGACGATATGGAGGATGACACCACAATCTTCTCAACGCTAAAATCTTTCAAGAGTTTGATATCATGTCCAGATCGCTCTTTGCTGGAGACTGAGCCAGCCTATGGAAGAAGTGACCTTCAGAAGCTCTATACTAAAAGAGTGGAGGCAAGTCACAGACTCCTTTCATATTTTAGCCCTAATTTATATTGAAATTTCATTCTCTTAAAAGAATAGTTCACACAAAAATTAAGATTTGCTGAAAATGAACTCACTCTCAGACCACCCAAGATGAAGATGAGTTTGTTTCTTCATCAAAACGCATTTGGAGAAATTTAGCATTAAGTCACTTGAACACCAATGGATCCTCTGCAGTGAATGGGTGCCGTCAGAATAAGAGTCCAAAAAGCTGATAAAAAACATCACAATAATCTACACAACTTCAGTCCAGCAATTAACGTCTTGTGAAGTGAAAGTTAAGATGAAATTTAAGTAATTAAAACTATTTTAAATTCAAATCTTTGCTTCTGGCTAAAATAATATTCCTTTCTCAAGTGCAATAGTTGTCTAATCTGAATCTTTCACAGACCAACCACCGTTTGCAAGCAAAAACAGTTTTATGTACAAATATTTTGCTGGATTTTGATTTGAGAGCACAATAGTCTCTTTTACTTTAGGAACCGTTATTATGGATTATGTAGCCAATATTTACCCATAAGCAACGGTTTTAAGTTAAAATGCCTTTAATGATGGATTTGTTTCTTACAAACGCACATCTTTCGCTTCAAAAGACATTAATTGATGAACTGGAGTCGTTTGGATTACTTCTGGATCATTGTGATGATTTTATCAGCTGTTTGGACTCTCATTCTGACGGCATCCATTCACTGCAGAGGATTCATTGTTGAACAAGTGATTTTTTTCTAATCTGTTTCAATGAAGAAACTCATCTACATCTTAAAAAGCCAGAAGGTGAGTGAATTTTTCATGCAAATTTTCATTTCTGGGTGTAAACTGTTCCTTTAATATAGTATGTGTAGAGCAGATTACTGAATTTCTTTTACATTTTTTTTTTTGTGTGGTAGTTAGAGGAGGCTGCAGAGCGTGTCCGTTCTCACACTAGCCTGTTGCAACTCACTCAAGAAAAACAACAGATGGAGCTTAGTCACAAACGGGCACGTATAGAGCTGGAGAAAGAGGCGCACAGCAGCTCCAGAGACTTTCAGGTGAGTGATTGATAGCATATTCCTGAAAATCATGTGTTCTGCTGCAGGATTTTCTTACTCCCATTTTCTAAACATATTCCTCAATAGAAAAAAAAAACCTGCAGCCTAAATCAGAGTGTAAAAACACTGTAGACAGATTCCATTAGGATGTGATTTGGTGTGTTCAAGGCTAGACTGTCCCGTCTTTGCTGTTGAAAACCTAATTTGACCTGTGTGTGTGTGTCTGTCTGATTACATTTACAGAGGGAAATTGACCGTAACGGGGAGTTACTTTTGAAGATCAAACGTCTGGAAGAAAGAGAAGAGAAAGCAAATCAAGCTCTTAATGAACAAATGGAAAACAACAAGGTTTTAAAGCGTAACCTTGAGGAACTCCACAAGAAAGCAAATGAAAAAGACAGCAAACTTGCTGAGTCAGACCAGGTGTGTGTGTGTGTTCATGTATCTTTTGTAATATAATAATAATAATAATAATAATAATAATAATAATTTATTTAAAAATTGTATATATTCATGTCATGGCAAAGATAGTTTTTTCAGCTGTCATTACTCCAGTCTTAAGTGTGGTGTGATCCCTCAGAAATCATTCTAATAAACTGATTTGTTGCTCAAGAAATATTTCTTCTTCTTATTAAAGTATTAATCTCTTTCAACAACAAAAAATTCTTGCTGAGCCGGAACCTCTGAACAGTAGTGTACATACACAAAAAAATTAAACTGACTGCATTCGCAAATCTAGTTTTGTTGAAATTTTTTTTGTTGAAAAATTTTTATTTAATAATTCTTTTTGTTAATACAGTTTGCATTCCAGTTGTTTAATTGAAGTATTTGTTTATGTTGTAGATGATCAATGAGTTGAACGATGAGACACGAAGGCTTAATCAAAAGATCCAGATTCAGGAGTCCAAATTCTCAACCCAGAACCTGGAGATTCAGGCCCTGCAGGAACAACTGGATGTGCAGCGCAAGTATGAACTCCCATGTACACATACATGCACTGTTTTTCTCATACTCTCTCTCAAAATTAACACGCACAGCTTGCCTTTGCTTTGTCTCACACACATGCAGAGAGAGAGTAAATTGATGTGCTACATGTAAACGATATTCTTTGTTGTATTTTCCTTGTCAAAATAATGGCAATCCTTTGGAATTCTTCAGCTTTTAAGAACTGCCAGATTTTTCCTGTAGTGGGTGGAACTAATGCGCAGTAAGCAGTCTCATTGGCTGGCGCTCACCTGTTATCATGCCTGTTTTGATTTCAGCAAATCAGTTCAAGGGAATGCACAAAACCTGATTCATATTCATGAATCCAGCAGCTCATTAATCCTTAGTAATCCTTAGTGCATTTTATAGTTTTTATTAGTAGAGTTCGTATCATGATTATCAGTATTTTTTTTTTCCCCACATTTTTTTTTTTTCAAAACCAAATGACCAATGAACAAAAAAGTCCAATTAAAGTCATCGGTTAAAATGAATAATATGCATTCAAGTTTATTTCCTATTGCTAAAGTTCTGTAATTAATACTTGATTATTATTATAATGCTTGACTGACTGATGTTAAGAGTGTACTTTCAGATATTTAAACAAAAAAAAATTACTAGCCAATGGCTATTCAATTGCCAAGGTGTCTGTAGAGGGTTGTCTCTTAAATACAGATATACTGTGTTGTTTTTCATCTGATGCTAACAGGAAGTACCAGGATGTCAGTCAGAAATACCAAAATCTGCAGTCATCTCATTCCATCAGCACAGAGAGTGAACTCAAGATGAAGGTATTTCTGTTTGTCTTATTCTTGAATTTCTATGATGTTTGGAGCACTAAAGGATGTCAGAAGCACTGCTACTTAAGTACCAATTCGGTTAAAAACATTTGCACCATGAAATTGCTTTTTATTTGTGTCCCACTCACTCTGATGGGTGTTGTCCATCTGCAGGAGTTGGAGAGGCGTTTGGCTCTTCAGGAGCAAGACTCTGTGATTGTGAAGAACATGAAATCTGAAATGGCCAGGCTGCCTGAACTGGAGCGGGAAATTAAACGTCTGCGGGAGGAAAACACTTTCTTGCGGTATCAACATTCTCATCATCAAGATTTTTCTGTGATGGATGCATACATAAATCATTATTTATAACTAGTACTATTTTCAATTATCTCTCAATTTTCATCTCAGAGAGACAAAAGAGAACAACAGTCTGTTGAAAGAAGAGACTGAGGGGTTGAGGAGGAAGTTGGAGAGAGTGGAGAGAGTGATGGAGGAGAAACTCAAAGCGGAGTTGGAGAAAGAGGTAAACAGTTACATACATGCAGAAGACAGTGTGACATTGAGCGTTTAATATAATTCTCTGAAAATATTGTGTATTATATCTGCAGTTTTATGGGCACTCATGGTCTAAAATATCTCTTGAATGAACAAATATCTGTCCATGTCTTAGTAAAATTTCAGACAAAATTGTGTATTTCTTTTCCTTGCAGTGTATTTTAATGTGTAATCCTTGCAAATTGTTTTTTAATGTCTGGTCTTTAGATGCTATGTAAAATTGACTCTCTTATTATTAATTATATTGTGCTTGATATTTTACCCCTAAAGGAAAATTTAGGAAAATAGATTTGCATAATACAAACAAGACTCTTGCCACTTCTTTTCAGAATTGGAACAAATGATGAGATGTTATTTAATATCTAAAGTATTTATACATAATGATAGTTTTTGTTTTGCCATATATTGTATGGTGATTTTAATCCATCATTGCGTCTGTATGTGATTTTTATATTCTAGAAACTGGAGCAAGAGCTGCAGGCTTGGGAAAACATTGGCCAGGCTGCAGGACTTAATATTAGGTTGGTATTTTCTTTTTAATTTCCCTTTTTTTATAAATGCATAGCTCAGTAATTCTCTGGCTAGAAATATTGCTTTAAAAGTCTAATAGATATCTGATAATCAATATATGAAGCCAAATTTGAGGGTATTACTATTATTATTATTGTACATACACATAGTAAGCACTATTTGAAATCTAAAAACCTAATAGTTTTGGGGGATACAGTGGATTACAAAGCCACTAGAGGGTGCTCTGATCTCAAGAAACGTGTCTCTCCGCTGTGTCTGCACCTGAATTGGTCTGTTAACTTGTGTTAGGTCAGTCAGTTGTTATTATTTGTAAATTCTACATGCTCTCTGGTCCTGCAGTGTTTTCAAGGTCATCTTATTATATATGCTTAAACAGGGCTGACGTGGAGTAGTTTCGGTGTGTTTGCATATGCATGTGTTCTGTTGATCGTGTGAGGTGTAAATGTGCTCTGTCAGTGATGTGGAAAGATATAAACATTGTCTGTTTAATGGCTTACGGGGATTTGGTGGGACACACACACACATTGCTCTTGAAGTACCCCTCAAAATGACAAGCAGCGAGGCTCTTATTATACAATCACTGCCCTAAAACGATCTACACCAGTGCGAGTGACTGATATTATCTGTTTAAAACGAGTTACCAATATTTAATGATATTATGAGTATGTAAACGTGCTGATAGAAAGCAGACAGAATAATAGTTCCAGATAAATTTTGAATATGTACTAGTAATTTTTTTTCTGCAGTCAAAAAGAAGAGACCAGAGCATCAAAAAAGATGCAAAGGATAGCTTTGTGTGAGGAACCAAATTAATTTTAAGGCCTTGTTTTATTAGAATCGTGATGTCAACAGGTTCATAATCAAATCATTCATTTGTGTGTCTTTTTTAAATATTAATTTATCATTTTCATTTTGATTTATGAGGGGAAGAATAGCGACCTAAATTTTGGTTTATTTATTAAATTGAGGGATGGCCCTCTATTATAAATAAAAGTTTTTCTTAATCCCTCAGGAAGAGGTGTTATTAATATGTATAAATCATTTGGCTAACCTCAGGCTGGTTCTTACCACCATCCCTCCCCACTTTCCACTTAACAATAATTTTTTTTTTTTTTGCAATTTAAAATGCAAAAAAAAATTGACCTGTATACACTTTACCACAACAAAAGTGTAGCATATTAATACAAAGTCGTAAAATAAATAAATAAAAATGGTGAACTGCATGGTTTGGTGTTGATATGCAGTTCTACAGTATTTCTTATGTTTGATTTATAGAGGAATGGAAACTCTGACTCAATGTAGGTTACTGAATGATGGCTTGGAATGACATCCTGACGTACTAGGACGTTCCCATCATGAAATCTTAAGCCAGGCACACACAACGGCACTGAAGCTTGTCACCCTTTCATGTTTGAAGTCTGACTAGTTGGTAAAGGCCTTGGATTGCGGAAGACATTTTTTTTTCTGTATGTGCACTTGTGAGAGACACTGTGAACAATAGTGCAAGTAAACAGATATTTTTCCCCCCTCAATTACGGAAAAAATAAGTAGAAGCCTTGCCTTTTAGGTGATGTGCTGTTTTGTTTTATGTTAAAATACTTTCTTCTATCCCAGCTTAATTTGTTTGGACAGCTTGTATTTAAGTCATTCATTGGTTCGTCTAAATGTCCCGACTTGCCATTTTTCATTTGAGTGAACTGTTCTTTTAAATGCACTGCTGTCATGATAGCTCTGCTCCTTGTCTGTCACATATAAACTCTGGAAACAGATGTTTGAAGTGTTGTCTAAGTGCTGTAATTTTCAACAGCAGAACTGTGATCATGTTCACATCGTATGAATTGGAAGAACTTTGAGCAAAACTACTTCTCAGTTTTTTTTTTAGTATCAGAGGAACCATCATTTCAAACAGAAATTGGATTAAATTACATTTCAACTGTTTAATACAAGTAAATGCAACAAATCTAGTTAAAATATTCAGAATGATTTTCATTTTAATTAGTAAATGGAATTTGTTTTCATTTATATTCACCAGTATAATATTGAACAGCAGTATTTACCTATATGCATTTTGCTAAGCTCTTTCAAAGGGATAGTTCACCAGAAAGTGAAAATTAATTTATCCTCTGTCTTTAGGGCACTTAAGGGCAAATGAAAGCCATTGCTATGTAAGTGATGTTGCTTCATTTTATATCGCCAGCAAAATCATTGCAAATGTGTTGCGAATTATCCTGTATTTATTAGTTTCGACGTGTGTTTGAAACTTTGAATGTGGTAGAGAATAATCCTTCCAATTTTACTATTCAGTAATTGCCCAAAAATGATTATAAACCTCAAACAGCACATAATTGGTTAAAGTTTTGCAGAGTCAATATCCTTCATGTAACTGGGCAGAATTCCAGAATAGGTTCTTACTCCTCAGATTATCCATTTTTTTTCTCAGCAAAGGTCTTATGCATTTCCTGTCTTCGAAATGTGATATGGCATTGGGTGAGGTGTTTCAGTGAAGGATTCAACTGATTATGCACACATTCGAATAACACAGTATGTTATCTTTCTCTTCTCGAAGCGGTTTCTTTGTTTTGAAAGGATAATGGCACGGCGAATAAGCCATAGTGCCCGTCTTGCATTGGTGGAGCAGAAATCAGATTTTGATTGATCATTGAACATTTCTCATTCCGCTCTTTCTGCTCCCCAGCCTATGAACCATCACATTTCACCGGCAGTATAAATATGTCAGGCAGTAGTTTCATTCTGCTCTCTCATGTTTTACCTGGGTGAGCAATGTAACTCTCGCGGGGATTCTCCAAATAAAAGAAACCGGTGTCATTTCTTCTCAATGTTTTTTGTCTCAGCAAAGAAAAGTGCAGCGGTTGGGACTTTACTTTTTTGTGCTTTAGACTCATTTTGTCTTTATGTGAAGAAAATGAGAGATAACTTCTTGAAAAATCAAGAGGGAAAGACGAATACATAAATCATACTGTCTTATAATTCCTTTCCTTTATGTTCACTCAGGAGTGATATTCCAAATGTTTGAATGCTGAAAAAATTGTCTTAATGGTCTCAAATACAGAACAAAGGTGTCAGCAGTAAGGTAGCACATTCATCACAAGAATTTATAGAATAATTGTCAAAATCAAGCAAATGCATTCAAAGCCTTACTGTCTTGTAGGTGTGATTAAGTTCATGAGGCTTTTGTTTGATGTTGACAGCTCCGATAATTATGCAAATCAAAGCCGGCAGATGTAATTAAACATGCCCTATGATCATTTGAAATATGATCCAGTAGTTAGCTATGTATGCTATTTTAGGCAGTATGTATATCTTTTGCTGCAGATTTCTTGTGCTGAGTACTTCCAGCAAGCATAATGTAGCATTTATAAAGCGAATTTGCAGAATTAAGTCAAAACTTGCTTTTATGAGAATGCTTGAGAGAATAACCATAGATATGTATCTGTGAATAACAACACCAAAACAATAGTCCTGTGTAGGGGTATGTGACATATATAGTCTACGATAATATCATAATTGTTTAAATTATATGCGATTTGACATTGAGTATATCACAAAAACCAAACAAATCACACCCAGATACTGCATGCATACACTATAGCTCTGTTACAAATGGCACACTTCATGTGCACATGGTCTTGCAAACTAACAATGGCCGCTGCATATCTGTTAAGTTCATGAGACAGTAAGGTGTCCCATTATTCATTTTAGCTTTCAGAAGTGTGCTCGCGAGTGCTCCTTTTGCACCCTTGATGCGCACTTTTGCCAAGCCTGCACTGAGGCGAGCTCCGTAGCAGACTTCTACCCGACAGTCAAAAGGGCATTACATCACAAAAGTATGGACTCCGAGGAAGACAGCAAGGGTTTAGTGTGCGATTTAGGACAGGGCCAAACTATTTAAGAATATAAATATCTGTACTATACATTTTGTTTGAAAACATTAAAAAAATTGTTAATGAATTTGTATCTGCAGGTTAACTGTATTAACGTTCTGTTTTAAAGTCTGTAAATGTATCTAAATGCCACTTCAGATGCAGTTTCTGTGCCTCTCCATTGCTAACACAGGGCTCTAAAAAAGAAAAAAGAAAAAGCCATTTGCTCCTATAAGAAAAAAATATTTATTATTATTATTATTATTTTTTTTTTTTTTTTACATTTTAACATTTTAGTCATACTGTCATGTGTTTGTCTCATCTTTTCTTGACTTTATCAGCATTTTGATCCATCTTGTAGATGACCTTGGAACGAAGGTTCACTTAAAGTGGGAACTAAATGTCTTTTCCAGTTTGAAATATACAGTCACAAAGAATTGTAAGCATTAAGCTTACATAAGCCATAAGCATTGCTTGGCCACTGATTGTAGTTTGGGCTTCTCCTTAATGCACCCTAAAATGTTGTCATACACTCTTAAAAGAGTGAACCTTTTTTGTCTAAATGTTTTAATAAAGAACCTTAAACATCTGAAGAACCTTTACATTTCACAAGGTTCTTTGTGGCGAAAGGTAGGTTCGTCAGATTATAAAAAGTATATGATGTAAAATTAAACTTTGTTTATTAAAAAGTAACAAAGCACAAAGGTTTTTGCTTTTACTGGACGGCAAGTGCGCTTCAAATAATGAAGTTTATGCATTAACAGAACCCTGCATAGGCCTAAGATCTTGTTAAGAAGAAGCCATATTATTAATTATTATAAACGATAAGAGTTGTTAACGATATTGGCAATATCCACACAGCTGACAGCTTTACCTCTCTGAGAGAGAAACAGAATTGACGTGCTACGTGTAAACTATATTGTTTGTTGTAGTTTTCTGTCAAAATAACTGCATTCCTTTTGGATTTTTTAATCTTTCAAGACCTTCCGGGTTTTCTGGTAGTGGGGGGGGGGACTGATGCGCAAACGGCAATCTCATTGGCTGGCGCTCAACTATTATTATCCCTGTTTTGATTTCAGCAAATCAGTCCAAGTGAATGCACACAAGCTGATTAATATTCATAAATCCAGCAGCTTAATCCTTAGTGCATTTCATATTGTTCTTATTAGTAGAATTTGTATCATTATTTTCTTATCAGTATTTCTGTATTTTCTTTTTTTCAAAATTTTTTGACAGAAACACTGAATGACCAAAAAAGCACCACCATTAGTCCTAAGATCAGTTAAAATGACTAATATGCATACATTATCAAGTTTTAATTCTAAATACTAAAGTTCTATCTTTAAATAATACTTGATTATCATATTATCCTGTTAACTGTCACTCACCTTTTTGTACATTTTTGACTTTAAAGTGCATGATCCAAACCTAAATTTTGAAACATGACTGTTTTAAAGGATGGATTTTAAGTTTTCAAGTGATATATAATTTCTAATGATTTCTAAAGTGTGATAAAGAAAAAGGCAACAAGAAAAAGGCAAAGAAGACTATCAGAACTCCTGCTATTATGTAGGTTTTTGAGGTGCACTCTTGCCGTACATTAATCTATTACTTTTTTCTACATAGATATTTTACCAAACTTTTATGTAAAAAATTATTTAGGAGTCTTAAGCCCTATTTGGACGGGACTAGTTTTCTAAACTACGTTTGAGTTTCAATTCTTACCACCTGACGTCTGCGATTTTTATGTACCAATTCGGACAGGACTAACATCTCCGTGTTTATTACAGAGGTGGGAGGGTCTGATTTGTGCATCTGGGCGTCACAAAGATCACGCGGTCTGTCTATGCATGCATTGCATTCATTCAGAAGGATTGCCATTAGTATTATTACACAATAAATACTAAATGGCTAGTATAGCAAAACCATGTTAATGTGTGGTTCCTTTAGTTTATCTTGTTTTTCACTTTTTTTATTAAATGTAATTAAAACATTATGTAACTGAGTACATAAATGAACGTGAGTAATCTTACCTGATGCTGATATTACAATAGCCGGTATTAACAGTTTACGTGATCTTGCTCTTGATTTTATTATTTTTATAATTTTTTTATTATTATTTCTTTGCCGGTAATCAAATATATCAAACATGCGTGCGGTAAGAGCATCTACGGTAATTCACGTTGGCCAAAACACACAAGAAAACGCCTTGTGAAATAGAATATCACCGGCAATCACAGACATTCACATTCGGACGGGATTAGTTTTCTCAGAGGATCACTGAGTTTGCTGAAAAACAGTAGGTAATTTGCTCTGGAATTATCACAGAGGTTGTGTGAGAAAAACACAGACGTGGCAGATTCGGAAGGGATTAAAATCACCAAGTACGTCTGTGAAACACATATTTCTCTAACGACCCCCTGTAAAACTAGTCCGTCCGAATAGGGCTTTAGACCTTTCCAACGATATATAGTTTGTCATGATAAGATTAGAATTTAATTGTAATATAGTGAAGTAAACGTAGGCGTCCCGTATATGGGACGGGGATGACCGTTAACAGGTTAAAATGCTTGACTGACTAATGTTAAGAGTGTATTATCAGATATTTACCATTTTATGTGCCATCTTACAAAAAAAGTAAACTAAGAAATTTGCTAGCCAATGGCGATTCAATTGCCGAGGTGTCCGTAGAGGGTTGACACCTCAGATGTCTGTCTGTAAAAGTACAAACCCGATTCCAAAAAAGTTTGGACACTACAAATTGTGATTTAAAAAAGGAATGGAATAATTTACATATCTCAAACTTATATTCTATTCACAATAGATTATACATAACATATCAAATGTTGAAAGTGAGACATTTTGAAATGTCATGCCAAATATTGGCTCATTTTGGATTTCATGAGAGCTACACGTTCCAAAAAAATTGGGACAGGTAAATAAGTGTGAATTGGACTACATTCCTTTTCCTAAACTTGAGCAACTTGTCTCCTCAGTCCCCAGACTGGCCTTGTCCCAACTTTTTTGAGATGTGTTGATGCCATGAAATTTAAAATGAACTTATTTTTCCCTTAAAATTATACATTTTCTCAGTTTAAACATTTGATATGTCATATATGTTATATTCTGAATAAAATATTGAAATTTGAAACTTCCACATCATTGCATTTTGTTTTTACTCCCAAGTTGTACAGTGTCCTAACTTTTTTGGAATCGGGTTTGTAATATGCATACATGGTTATTAAGTTTTAATTCTAAATAATAAAAGTTCTTTAAATAATCTTTAAATAATACTTGTTTATCATATTATAACTTTACAAATATATATATATATATATCAGTCTGGCGAGTAAACTAAGAAATTTACTAGCCAATGCCGATTCAATTGCGAAGGTGTCCGTAGAGGGTTGACAGCTCACATGTCTGTCTGTAAAAGTAATAACATAAATAACATGATCCTTGATTCCAAACTGATATTTGATTCATTGTTTTAAAACCTTTTTACCACATGCAAAATACTTTGCTTGAAGAAAAAAATCTCTCTAATTTAGAAAATGTGGTTGCTCTATTTGCAAACCTTGTGAAAAATAAATTATGAAGTGCTCTTTTATTATTGTGGTATAGTTGTGAATGATAAGCATTTTCTGAAGGTTATGCATCTACTTTCACTGTCCATTTTCTGAAAATGAAAAAGAGGCTTTTCGGCCCCTTTTTGAGCCTTATTCATCTGGTGCTAGTAGACATTTTTTTAATACCTCCTTCTCTTTCTACTTTAAATTATTTTGTTGTAGGAAACCTCAGGATTTGTCCAGGGAGGTGATACAAATTCAACAGCGAGAACTGAACCTGAAACAGCAGAACTACACACTGAATAGCAGGTAAATACATGCATGCACATGGACCAAAAGATATTGATCACTGATTTTGGGTCACACATTTTGACTCATGACTCATTTAGTCTAAGAAAGTTGTCTGGAGGTAAGTCTGAAACTTTTACAAAATCTTTCCAATGTTATTTCTTTTATCACAAAGCTGATTGTAGGTATGAGCTGAAACAATTTCAGCTTAAATATTTGATATAGTCGAGCTCCACTGTCACTCCATGATTTGTAAGATTTGATGTCCTCTGTAACAATTGAGATGGACAGAGTCTTTATTAAACTTCACTTATGAGTGACAGCTCTACTCCATAGCTGATCTGTGATCTGTCACTCAAGATCCGATGGATTGGGACAGCCTCCCCCACTCTCTCAAATGGCACTCTGTGAGTTCATGTCTGTTTTTGTGCTTAGAAATGACATTATTTGACAAAGCCTCTAATGTGGGTCTCTTTTCCTCCTGTTCAGTTCTTTCAGAGGCAGCATTAGCCGATCTCTTTGATGCTCTTTCAGTCTATCTCTGGTCTCTCGCTCTCTCTAATTGTCAGACTGTAATTGGTCGATGGAACTTTGTTCATGTCAGTGCTGAGCGATTCGTCACTTGAGCAGTCAAGTCATACGAAACTCTTGACAATATCAGATCTCACTAATGAGCTGAGTGTTGAGATTGATGCAAATTATGAACTATGATGTCGTCTAAAACAGTTTTGCAAAGTAACGAGTCTGCTGTCATTTCTTTAAGTTCTTTATAGAAGAAGTTGGGGCTGTCTTTTCTTTTTATTGCTTTTTACTTTTTAATCTGTTTCTATCAGATATAGACCTATTATTTGCAAAGATCCTCACCTCTGGCAAGTGGAGGGTGTCTAGTGTGTGGAAAACAATACTTTTTGTGAATGTTTGGTTCTTGTTGTTAATTTCAGAGAGTACTTGTAGTAGGCTTGGATCAATGTCCTATAACATTCTGGTTTCAAAACAATAATTGCCCATGGTACCTCAGAAGTAATATCTAATCAAAAACATTGCCAACAAATACACTGTTTTTATTTGACTAATGCAGTTAAACTAGGGGTGTCAGTAGATTCAATAACTTTTTATTGATGTATGTGGATAATGCATGTAGCAGATTATGTGAATTTGCAGTAATTAAATGTATTAAAATACCGTAATACTGACAGCACAGCCAACACAATATCTAATAGCACACAACAAGTAACTGTCATAATCTGAAATAATGTGACAGATTATGATACATATGAAATAATAGCTCCTTTCATATTAGGATTCAACTGTGAGTGACAACAATGGTATCATATTTAGCGTTTATTGAACCCTAGAATATTGAATTTTATTTTGCTCCTTATGCTAAAAGTCCAGAACTTTTAAGGGCAGCTGCAGTGTTGCAGTGACTTTACCAACTGGTTATTGGCTCTTTTATTTATAAGGTGGGACTTGGTCGCCCTGGAGTAGGGCAGTGCAATACAACTTAAATGTTTATATTTTATACATTTTGATGATATTCATTATATTTCAATGTTTTTGTATTTACGGTTGAAAAATGTAAGCCTCCCATTAAAAAAAGACTTGATTTAGATCGAACAGTTATTTTTACAGAGTACATACAAATAGTTTACTTCAAAATCAACACTAGTTAATTAAAAAATAAGCAGGGTGATGATAACTTTTTTTATTGCTCCTTACTAAATGAATGCAAAAGGGAGCATTTAAAAATCATATATGCTCTACAAAACTCCAGTCGTCCTACAAATAGTTGTGGTTGTTAAAACAAGCAAAGTTATTTTATTTTGCAATATTCAATGTATTGCTCAGCCCTACCTTCAGCTTCCATATAGTGTGTTACAGTTTACTTTGTTTCACAGCAATACAAGGGCACCATCTTGGTTAGGGATGTCAATATTCGATAATTTCCATGATCGATCGTCGTTTAAATTAACAATCAATTAATCGTTAACCTTAATGCTGCAAAATGCGTCTATTGCAGTGGCGCAGTCACTATGACAGGATGTGCAAATGCCACTCGAAAAAAAGGAAAACCTTTCTAGCCAGAATTAAAGGCGGTTTAGTTTGAATGAGCTGGATTTGGAGTTTATTGCTCATGTCTC